>NC_056727.1:166284740-166584740 GCF_019279795.1 Protopterus annectens
CCATTGGATGTTCTGTGTTTCACTGTTGCTGTCATTACATTTGGGTTGCTCTGCTTGCAGGTAGTACTCAGTCGGCCTGATTAACAAAGTCTTCCTTTTTGCCTTCTTCCATGACATCAGGTCATCAGGGTATAAAGCAGCTGACACCATTACATCAGTCTTTCTTGCCGTGTGGAAGCAGAAGCAGTTGCAAGTGCTCCACTCCTGAAATTCTTCATTTTGGTTCAGAACCAAGTCTTCAACTAAAGCTAAGTACCCATTGAAACTTTTTCTTGCTCCTTTGATGTCAGTAAAGTTAATATTGCATTACTTGTGGAAAATACCTCATAGATTTTCATTTTACTGTATTCCTTCTACTGACTCGGTTTTGTGCTTTTTATCAGCGCACTATATCATCAGTATATTTTGCTCTAAATATTTGGTTCTCTTTAATTATCAGAAATGTCAGTTAGCCATCCAACTATGGATTCAAAAACACAAAGATAAAGGAGACACGCTCAGGTCCAAAACTGCCCCACTTCTAAGCCACTGTTTGCCTCCTGAGGCACTTTCGCAGCCCTGATACCGCTACCTTCGCAGGCCTCTGCTGAGACCATTCAGAGTCATTACACTGTGAGATGCTTCAACTGTGGAACCTAACAACATCTCACCTTGGCTGGGTCTGGAGCTGCTGTTGAGCACCGGCTGAGGATATTCAGGCCTACTGACTTGCGCCAGTAAACCGATACATCTTCTTCTTCTGGGCTTCAAAACTCGAGACCATGCCTAAAAAAGCCGTGCAAGGCCACGTACTCGAGCCTCTGCCTAAAACAAATAAGAATGGCTGAGAGATCTAATATAACTCTAATCAGAGGTTATTGCTTCCTTCCACTTTCTAAGAGGCCTAGGACCAAAGTGGTTTATGAATCTCTTCTGACCAAGATTCTGTTTTTCTGATTCTTCTAATGATCTGAATTTGCCCTTATTTACGCCAGTTATAGATTCTGATGCAGAGGACTCCATTCGCTTTGCTTCCCCTCAGAGGGATTTTTCTTTTGGGAAACCTTACATACTCTAAGGGACATTTCACTGGGAAAGCCAGGATTTTTCTGATTCAAAAAAGAGGCTTGGGATTTCCATTTACCTCCTACCTCAGCATGGGCAGCAGCTTCTTCCTCCTGTGCCTAGACATTGTTGATGATGCTTTTTGGAATCTAGTTTGGCCCTGATTCCTTGCCTCCCTGCTGCTCCCAGAAAAACCAGATACAATAGGGTTCCTGGAGTCACACAAGTTCCTTTTTAAAAATCCTTTTGACGGATCCAGGGACTATTTCACAGGGGCCCAAGGGAACATTAGAGGCTTCTACTACTAAAAATCCTACTTGCTGATTAGAGACTCCAGGCGAATGGAGGAGATGGGGTAAGAAGGTTTACACTTCTGCAACCTTGGCCATTAAGAGACTTTAAACTGCCTCCAAGTTTCATATGTGTTAAAAGTATCAAGCAACATGTTATTGGATTGCTGTAAACAGAAAATGATGTTGATTTCCTGAGTTGTGTGGAAGAAATAAAGAATTACAGGATTTGATGCATTCTGCTTTACAGACAAGTTTGGAAAAGCGTGCTTTTGTAAAAGGTGGTTTTGATTCATTAGAGGCCCTCTTGCAGGGCCGCTGTTACTGGGTACTGTGCTCGTGAAGGCATGCTTTGTGAGGGCAATCTTGTCTTTGCCTGATCATGTTAAAAACTAAAATTGTTGGATTCTCCCTTAACCAAATCAGGACATACCGCCTGTTTTGGCAACAAGGCTGAGAAGCTCTTAAAGATGGAAGATAAAGGATTGAAAATCTATGCAAACTGTTAAGAATTTCTTACAAGTTTCAGCCTCCTAGATTTAGTAGGCAACTTTGGACCTCTAAGACTGGTCCTTTCCAGCCCTTCAGGAGTCTTCTAAAATGAAGCCAGACACAGCAAAAAACCTCAGGTTTCAGTCCCAGGGGAACACACAGATCCCTATAAGCAGTGGGGGCCTCCACTTCCCAAATCTGGGAAGTGATACAAGACCCCCCCATGAATACTCATCTCCAATGACTAGCCTTTTAAGAATTTTTGAAAGCAATTTATCAACTGACTGCTGCCTTTGGGGGAAAGATTGCTCTTCATGCAAGGGTGGGAACTCCCATTACCTAGGACAAATGGGCTTTAAATATAGGTGTCACAGGGATACAGTTTCACTTCACATGTTGCCAACACTTGTAGTGGATTGGCCGGACCTACCCAAATCAGTGGGCAGATGCCCAAGAAGCAGAATACTTTCTCTCTTAAGCATGGGGCTATTCCAGCTGGTACCAGAAGAGGAAAAGGGACACTGTTTCTTACTCAAGACTTTTCGTGGTACCCAGAAAGAAGAGACAATTCATGATCCCTATCCTGGACCTATCTACTCTAAACACCTTTTGGAATTCCAAAATTCAGATGCTGACTCTTCACCAATTACTTCCTATTCACTTTAGGCAAGATGCCTTGTTGGCAACACTAGATTTAAAAGAAGCATACCTGCACATCCCAATCAGAATCTTGCAGAAGATACCTATGCTTCAAAAGCAGGCTATGCACACACGTCTGTTCTGCTCTGCACTGCTCTTTGGCTAACCTACCCAACCACTTGGGGTATTCTGAAAGTGCCTAGCTCCAGTTATTGCATTTTGCAGAGCAAAGAAATATTCAAATATAGCCATACACCTGAATGATTGTCTAATTCAGGCAGAAAGCCAGGACATGCACAGAATCATCTGAGCCTTTGTACAAAGGGTCTCTAAGTTGTTGGGAGTACACCATAGACGAAAGAATCACACCTGGTGCCCTGTCAACTTAAATTGCTATTTCCTGGAAGCAAGCTTGACCCCACACAACTTCAGATGGCCTACCTCACGCGTAGAGAAACAAATTCATCAACAACCGCTTCTTCTAAACAAAATTGGCCACAAAAACCTATCTGCGAGACAAATACTGCAAGCCTTGGGGTTTAGCATGGCCTCCTGCATTCTTCTAATTCCATGTGCAAGACTTGCATATGAGAGGAAACTACAGTGATATCTAAAAATATTGTTATCTGGCATTTCCCAGGATCCACAAAACAGCCAATGATTCCCTATCATACGCTTGCCTATTCCTACGGTTCCTTTGGTGGGCGAGTGCCTGCCACCAAAACAAAGGACTACCTTTCCACCACCCCCCTGCACGCCCAAACCCTAACAACAGCTGCATCAGACAATGCCATGGGGGCTCACCTCGCAGAGGAAGTGCATTCAGGGCAATTAAATGGAACCCAAGTCAAATTGCACCTGCACTTATCAATCAAAAAGAAATGTTAGCTGTACAGAATGCTCCTGACAGCCTTCCAAAGGACTCCACATTCTTCCAGGACAACTAATGGTAAAATGACGGACAATACGCATTGTTATGTGGGTACATAACAAGCAGGGGTACACATTCTTATCCCCTTTGCAGACTAACATCATGGCATTGTGGAACTACAGCCTTGAGCTCCCAGGAGTTGCACCTACAAGCTCAATTCCTACCAGGAAAGTTAAATACACTGGCAGATGGACTAGCAGAAACCTCATTGGGACCCACTGACGAAGCGGAAACTGGAACCAAGGATTTTTAACATGTTGGCAAGCAAATGAGGGAGAGCTCCAGATATAGACCTGTTTGCCTCTCCCCAGAACTACCATTTGGACAAATTTTGCACAAGGGCTCCCCACAAACCAGCCTGGAAAGTGGATGCTCTGTCCTTCAGCTGGAAAAACCTATCAGTCTATGCCTTCCCTTTGCCTCTTCTCTCCAAAGTACTACATAAAAATCAAACAGGACAACCAAAGGGATGATGATTCTGGGTTGCTTCCAGACTGGCCACGCCCAACACTGGCACCTCTCTTGCTGCAGTCTGTCAACTGTTTTCCCCATGGCACCTGCACCTCAGACTCCTTCCCTGTTGTCTCAGCAGGAGAAATCCAGATTCTGCACCCCTCAGCTTCTAACACTAAACCTTGCAGCCTTGCTAATTACATAATAAACCGCTTCCTTTACCATCCCTCAGTGAACCTGTGATGGATATAATTTTATAGGCAAGGAGGCCTAGCTCTAGAAAATCCTATAACTGAAAAAATGGAAAAAGATTCTGTGCTCTGGAACCAATCTCAAGGATGAGCACAGCAGTGCCCAGTTTATCTCAGGATTTTTACAATGCTTAACTGAGATGGCTTCACAAGGGACTGTCTTTTTCCTCCATTAAAATCCACACCTCAGCCATTTCAGCTCATTATAACACAGAACCCCCCTCACTTTTCTCAACCACTTGTCTAGCATTCCTCAGAGGGGCCAAAATTGAGAGACCACCAGGAGGCTCCAAACTCCCCAGCCTGGGACCCTGCTAACTTTGTTTTGGAGAAACTCACTCTACCTCCTTTCTCGAGGCAGCTGCTACTGCAGACTTAAATTTCTTTCTTGGAAAACAGCTTTCCCTTTTAGCAATCACTTCAGCTAGAAGGGTATCTGAATTACAGGCCCTTATGCGCGGTGGAGCCTTTTCATCATCTTTCATGCGGACATGCTGTCCCTCAAAACCAATCCATCCTTCATGCCCAAGATGGTATCCAGTGTGGCTCTTAATCAGATCCGTTCATTTGCTTGACAACCTTCTTTTCCCCAATCCACAGAACAAAGGGGCGAGATGCTGCATTCCTTAGATGACACTTTGCATACAACTCAGATTCTACTTGGACAGGATTAAATCTCAAAGGAAATCTGAACAACTGCTGGTAGCATTTGCTGCAGGGGCAGAGGGGAAGGCTATTTCAAAGCAAACAATTTCTAAATGGATAGGCCATTGCATTAATTTCTTAACTATAAGCACCACTTAGAAAACCTATTTCCCAGAGGATCATACCTCACTCCACCAGGGCTGCATCTACCTGTACAGCCTTTCTCAGAGGTGTCCCTACCAGGGACATCCTAGAAGCTGCTACCTGGAGTTCTGTACATACTTTCACCAAAGCATTACCATTTGCCAATTTTTCTCTAAATCCAGAGCTGGCTTTTGCCACTGCAGTCTTTCAGGGCCTTATAGCTGGTCCTAATTCTATCTAAATTCCTCCTCCCCAACCACAGCTTTGGGAATCTACCCAAATGTAATGACTGCAAAGTGAAACACAAATAACATAGTACAGTTGTGTACACTTACCGTAAATGTAGATGTTCAAGTGTATTCAGTGTTGCAGTCCTGGTTACCTCCCTCCAGCCCTAACTTCTTTTGGCTATACCTCTACTTTCCTTTACTATGCTTAAAAGCCTTTTTGGTGTATTTGCTTTTTGTTGGCGGTATATCATTGTACTTCTATATTTAATTGCTCCCCATTAGTGGGGCACCTGACATCTGGGGCAAGAAAAAGCTGATGTAATGGCGTCGGCTGCATGTTTTATACCCTGCGTCATGGAAAAGGACAGCAACTGATGCAGGACCCAAGACTTTGTTAATCAGGCCGACTGAGGGCTACTTGCAAACAGATAACCCAAATGTAATGACTGCAACAGTGAATACAGTCGAACATCTACATTTTATGGTAAGTGTACACAACTGTACTGTATCATTACTTCATCAGTGATCTAGTCGATCATCTACTGTTATGGCAAGAAAGTGTGTATTTTCCAATTATGTGTGGTCACAAGCTGCTTTTGCTCGTTAGCACTTTCTTTTGCTACCTGATGTCCTTCATGGATGCATCTGCAGTCATAACAGCTGGGTTGTCCTGTCGTCAGGCAGCCCGTCAGTCGGCAGATTCAAAGTCCGGTCCGGCTTCTGATGTCGCTCTTCACCCGACGTCATCTCTGTTGGTCTTGGTATAAAGGCATCAGCCGACGCCATTTTCCCAGTCTTTCTTTGCGTGGCGCCCAGCAGAAGCTGTTCGCAAGTGATGCCCGGTCGGTCGGATCCAGAGATTACTTCTACGAATACTACTTGAAGACTTCTAAAGCTAAGTACCCGTTGGGGACTCTTTCTTGCCTCAGCCGATGTCAGAAAAAGTTAATAATTGTTTAACCTGGAAACAAATACCTCATAAAGATTTCCATTCTTACTGTCTGCCTTGTTTAGGCCCAATACGGCCACGACGTAGCAGCCTGTTCGGCCTGCGCTTCTTTCAACCGACGACGCTTAGGCGTGGTCGGAGTTGCAGAACAGTTTTCGGTTCTGACTTTGCGTCACGTTATGTCGGGATCCTCCGACAACACCTTCTACCAAAAGCATAAAGATAAAGGAGCCGACACTCGCGGTCCGTGGTTTCGGCGAAACCATGTAAGCAAACGCGAGTGTCTCGGTTTCGGCGAAACCGAGAAAACTGACCAAGGTACAGCGGAATCTATCTCTTCAGCTGAGACCCTGCTACTAATCTTGAATCGGCCTCGAAATTTTATCTACAACGGTGGTTGCCACTGAGTTATCAGACACCATTCCCTTGGATGTCTCTACCCCAGCACGTGGTGCTGCTAGGCCTCCAGCAGCCATGTCCATTAAGGCCTTCGCCAGGGGCTAAAGCAGCCAAGACTAAGAAAGCAGTGCCTGTTAAACCACCCTCAACTAGGCCCTCTTCTAGTTCTCAAATGCTTACTTTGGCAGAAGATTTAATTTCATTAATTAGAGGATCTCAATCTCACCCGACAGGGCCTCTCAGCCCCAGAGAAGAGACCTGGGGCAGAGCCCCTGAGCCAGTGTCCTCTGATGATTCTGCTGATGAATCAGACATAACTGACCAGCCAGAGGCCCTTTCTCCAATTTGAAGATTCTGATGCTGAAAATCCATTCCAGCTGCTTCCTCCAGAAGAATTCTCCTTTGAAACCTTACATGCCATCACGAGGAGCAGTTCCAATGGCAGCAACAAGATTTTCAGATTCCAGAAAAAGACTTAGAACCTTTCTGCACCTTCCACAGCACAGGCCCTTAGCTATACCTCCTGTTCTCTCTGTGGTAGATGATGCTTTCAACGATGTCTGCTCTGCTCCAGATTCATTACCCCAGCCCCTGCCAAACCAGACAGATTTTACAGGGTACAGATACTCATCACCACCTTTACAAGGCCCCACTTGCAGACCCCGAAACTATATCCCAGGGTCCCAAGGCAGTAGCCGCGACCATAGCTAAAAACCCTATTCCTTCTGAAAGGGAAGCAAGGTCATTAGACAGATGGGGTAAAAAGGTTTACACTTCAGCTACTCTCTCAGCTAGAGCCTTAAACTGTCAGTTCCACATGATACAATACCAAGAATTTATGCTTGATCAGTTAACCAAAAAGCTAACCACTGATGAATCTCTTGACAAGAAATATGTATTAGAAATGGTAAATAACATACAACAGGTTAGTAACCATTCCTTAAAATGTGGCTATGATGCACTGGAGGCTTCATTTAGATCAGCCAAGACTGGCACAGTGATTAGAAGGCATGCATGGCTAAAGGAGCAAGCTCTACCGGATCACGTTAAAGCTAAGTTGCTAGATGCTCCTATGGATAAGACAAGTTTGTTTGGTGCACCTGCCCAGCAGGTTATGAAGAAAATGGAAGAAAAGGCAAAATCAGTTCAAACTGTTAAAGATTTCCTGCAGGTTCAACCCCAAGGTTTAGCAGGAACTGGCCTGCCAAAATTGGTCCTTTCCTGACTCCACAAGATTTCAAAGGGGCAGGAATAGACTATCAAGAGGCAGAAACCAATCCAGAGGAGGTGCCTACAGAGGACGACAGTGGCAGGGTAACAACAGAGCTGAACACAACCACTGCCACTACATCAACACACCAACAGTGACTAATCCTAAATCCGCCTACAGGGAACAAATAGCAGCTCCTCTAGGCGGAAAGTTAACCTTATTTTCAAAGAACTGGCACCACATAACAAAGACAAGTGGATTTTACAAACCATAGATCAAGGTTACCGATTCCACTTCCTCACTTTACCAGTCAAAAGAGGAATGCCAAATCTACCTCCAAATCAAAAAACAGAGGCTCTACAACAGATAATGGAGTTAACAAACATGAGAGCTGTGGAAAAAGTGCCAACAGCAGAGCAAGGAAAGGGTTCTACTCCAGACTATTCCTAGTGCCAAGAAAGGAAAAAAGTTGGAGACCAATTCTCGACCTGTCCACCTTAAATACATACATCATTGTCCCAAAATTCAAAATGCTGACCCTACAGCAACTTCTTCCCATGCTGGGCAAGGAGTGTTGGCTGGTAACTCTAGATCTCAAGGAGGCATACCTGCACGTCCCCATTCGACCAATCTGCAGAAGATACCTCAGATTTCTTGCAGGATCAGAGCACTATCAATTCTCAGCATTGCCTTTTGGCTTATCTACTGCGCCCAGGTATTCACAAAATGCCTGGCATCAGTAATCGTGACATTGCAGACTACAGGGAATTCAAATTTACCCATACCTGGGCTGCCTGCTACAAGGGACAACAAAAGCAAGTTGACAACAGACTTACAAAGGGTCATTTACTTGCTACAAGCACTGGGATACAGTCAATTTACAAAGTCAAGGCTGATACCATCCCAAACAAGGACATTCTTGGGAGCGGAATTGGACACAGTAAGGCAAATGGCATTCCTAACTACAGAAAACAAAAGAACTCCCTCTTTACTTCTTGGCACCTAACAAAATTGAGCAAGTTAACAGCAAGAAAGGTACTGCAGGCCTTGGGCTTCATGGCATCATGCATAATCTTGGTCCCATTTGCCAGACTACATATGAGAAAACTACAGTGGTAATTTTCTAAGGAATTTATGGTCCCAACACAGACACAGCCTAGAAGCAGAAATCCCACTAATTCCATGCTTAAAACAGGAGTTCCTATGGTGGGCTCAGGCATGCCAGTCCTACCTACAGGCCTTCCCTTTCGCAGATGTCACAAGCCAGGCATCACAACAGGCCTTCAGACCTAGGATGGGGGCCCATATGCTGGACAAATGCGTGCAAGGATTGTGGACTCAGGATCAACTCGCCTGCACATCAACCTAAAAGAAATGCTGGCCGTAAAACTGGCAATCCAAAAGTTCAGACCATTCCTCAAAGAGGGCCAGTTGATGATAAGGACAGACAACACCACAGTCATGTGGTGCATCAACAAACAGGGAGGCACTCATTCATACCCCCTATGCAGAATGACTTTGGAGCTGTGGACCCTGGCACTCAGCTACAACATCCAGCTACAGGCAATATTTGTACCAGGAAGCAAAATACTCTAGCAGACATATTAAGCAGAACTATTAACGATGCCCACGAATGGCACCTGCACCCGGACATCTTCAAGACCATCTCAAAGAAATGGGGAATGCCTCAGATAGATCTATTCGCATCACCTCACAACCAACAGCTCAAAAAATTCTGCACAAGGACATTCCACCCACTAGCATGGAAAGTGGATTCGCTCTCCTTCAGCTGGAAAGGCCTAACAGCATATGCATTCCCACCTCTTCCCTTGATACACAAAGTACTATTAAAGATCAAGGAAGAACATCCAAGGATAATCCTGATAGCTCCAAACTGGCCAAGACAACACTGGTACCCACTGCTGAGGAGCTTGTCTCGGAACACTATGTGGCCAATACCCCTGATGCCTTTGATGCTAACTCAGAACAACTACAGCACCATACATCCAAACCTAAAAACGTTACAACTGACTGCATGGAACATCACATAGCAGCAGCTAATCAAGAACTTTCCCAAAGAGTTAAAGACATTATTCTTGAAGCACGCAGACCTTTAACAAGAAGGAACTACGCTGGAAAATGGAAAAGGTTTGTCATTTGGAGTTCTGAAAGAGGAAAAGATGTGTCAAACATAGATATGCCTAACATTCTGGAGTATCTGGCAACTTCTCCATTCAGGCCTGTCCTACTCCTCCATCAAGATACATGCATCAGCTATTTCAGCAGAATACAGCTTTGATCCACCTGTTTTTCACCCTTTGCTCAGGCAGTTTCTCAGAGGAATCAAGAATGTAAAACCTCCAAGGAAACCACCTTTGCCAGCTTGGGACTTAAACTTCGTACTAGAAAAGTTGACACTATCACCCTTTGAACCAGCAGCAACAGCAGACCTACAACACCTGTCATGGAAAACTGCTTTCCTACTGGCAATTACTTCAGCAAGGAGGGTTTCAGAACTACAGGCCTTAATGGCAGTACAACCTTCCTAATCTTCCAAATTAAGATAGAGTGTCCATGAGGACTAATCCAACATTTATGCCTAAGGTGGTATCCAGAGTGTCTTTAAACCAGGCAATCCACCTACCTACCTTCTTTCCCAACCCACAAAACAGAGGAAAGAATACTGCATACATTGGATGTACATAGACAGCTACGCTACTACTACTTGGACAGAACCAAAAGCAGCAGAAAGACTGACCAACTTTTGTGGCCTATGCAACAGGAAGGGAAGGAAAAGCTATTTCCAAACAGACAATCTCCAAATGGATAGGAAATTGCATACGATTCTGTTACTCCCTCCATGGAAAACCAATTCCACAGAACATAAGACCTCATTCTACAAGGGCAACAGCCACTACCGCAGCCTTTTACGAGGAGTGGCTACAAAAGACATTATTGAGGCGGCTACTTGGACCTCCGTGCATACATTTGCCAAGCATTATAATTTGCCTCTATATTCCAGATCCCGAGCAGGGTTCGCCACTGCTGTACTACAAGGGATCCTAAACACACCATAATCTTCTTTTATCCTCCTCCCCTAGTTGGCTATGGTATTCTACCCAGCTGTTATGACTGCAGATGCATCCATGAAGGACATAGTACAGTTTTGTACCTACCATAAATGTAGATGTCCGAACTGGATAGCATCTGCAGTCAGGCCCTCCCTCCTTCCCCTCTGAGGTACTCCTAGGGTGTTTTATCCTCCTAATAGCTAGCTGATGGGGGGGGGGGGAGTCTTTTATGGTGTATTTGTTTGTATATATGTACATACATGCTTATTTTTGTGTTTACCTATATCCTTTTGGAAACATTGGCATCTATCCAAAATTTTAGCCTTCAAGAGGGCTTCTGGCATCTGGGGCAAGAAACACTGAGGAAAATGGCATCGGCTGATGCCTTTATACCCGAAGACCAACAGAGATGACGTCGGGTGAAGGCGACATCAGCGAAGCGGACCCGGACTTTGGAATCCGGCCGACTGACGGGCTGCCTGACGACAGGACAACCCAGCTGTTATGACTGCAGATGCTATCCAGTTCGGACATCTACATTTATGGTAGGTACAAAACTGTACTTTTTTGTCCACTTCTGGATTAATTTACATATCTACTCTTTTCCAAAATGCTGCTTCTAATTTGGGTAGGATGTCATCTTAAACTTGCTTTCTTTGTGATTAACGTTAGAACTTGCACTGTGTTTTGGCTCAGGTGATGTCAGCATGTATGTATGAAGACCCTGCGACTGCACCTCTTTACATCCCACAGTAAGATGAAGGAATAGGCCCCCATTGAAAATATGTAAAGTCTTGCCAAACTTTTTTGTTATTTGATAGACATAAAGTAGCTTTCTTTTTCTCTCCATCCAATTGATCCATCACATTTTGTTGCCAGTCACTTACACCAAAGCTTTAATTTAGAATAGAAAAGGCAGATTGAGCTTTATTTATTGATGTCAAAGCAGATGTTCATTGTAGTCAGTGTTGTAGCACTGATTCTTGGGATGTCTTGTTGTGCAGAAGCCCATACCTTGCCTGAATAGCAGATCATTTCTCAGCTGACGTCTGTTGCAGACCAACATCTGGACATTGGATTATAAAGAGTGTTAGCCTTTACCATCTACATTGTGTAATTGCTGTGTAGTCCAATGCTTCATAATGCATTTCTTAGCTTCATCAGCCAGCATTGTTGTCTGCGTGCTAGAGATGAGTAGCCTGCTGGAGACCTGTTTTTCTCTACCTTTTTTAAATGTTCATTTCCACCAGGAAGCAGATTTCCCACAACATTTTCACTCCTCCTGCCTTTTTTTTGCTTAGGCCCACAGCACAATGTTTCTAGGTATCTAATAGTGTTAGAATTAAACATAATACAGAATAAACATAGGACCTTCAGCAACATAAAGATTCCAGCAGGGCAGGCCTTCTCATGCTGTGACATACATCAGTTCCCAGGCCACCATCCCCAAGAAGAGTAAGGATAAGCATCCAAAGGATAAGGATACTGGGGACACAGAGGACATTTTGCTCTCCAGGCCGTTGACAACATTTTTTACCAACAACACAGGTGAGCTGTCTTTGCAGTCCCCTATTATGAGTACTGGTGACTGAGGGTGATGTCAGTATCTCTTCAGTTAGTTTATGGGCAAATGTCACTGGGAACTGGATAGAGGCCTACGACCTGAAGCCTTTGCTTTCCCTTAAGACCAAGGCATTCGGTTTTACCCCAGCCCTCTACCTGAGCCCACTGCCTCATCATCCCAGATCTCTTCACAGAACTTGTTCAGAATTGCCATGGACTTCATATGAGGACCACTTAGCATACTTCGCAAAAGGATCCAGTGCCAGGAATGTCCCCTTGGACAATAAAATGTGACATTCCCTCGGGAGATTATATTATTACTCAGAATCAGAGGATGAGGAGCAATTAGCTTATGAGGAATACCTTCCCCCTCAGACTTATGAAGATTGTGATCCAGATGATGGCCTATCCTCAGCTTTCCTTCCTGAAGGTTCATCTTTTGCAGACAGACTTCATAGAATGAAGGAATCCTTCACTTGGGAATCTAGGAAATTCTCCAGGGCTCAAATTCAGTACAGAGAGATTCTGAACTTTCTACCCTTACACTTTTGGCAGTCCCTCCATTGCATGTTGTCTTTGATGATGTGTTTGGAGACATTTCTTTGCACCTTGACTCCCTTCTCCCTGCTCTATGGAAGCTAACTACTTCTGTAGGGTGCTAGAGTCCAATAAGCACTTTTATAAAAATCCAGTGGTGGGCTTTGCAGTGGTAGCTACAGAATCTGCCAAGGAAGCCAGTGGACATATATCCAGGAGCCCCTTTACTAAATATTGGAGAACACAGATTGCAGGACAGATTTGGTAAGAAAGCTATCATTTCAGCCACTCTGGTGATGAGGGCTCTTAACTGCCAGTTCCATGTGCTCAAATATCTTAAGTCACTGCAGGAACAGATTAAAATTAAGGCAGAGAAATTCCAGGACAAGAGCCTCCAGAGGGATATTCAGGACCCATTTAGTATCTCTGTCCCAACTGTCCAGACACGCACTCAAATGTGAATTTGATGCTTTTGATGCATTATATGTAGGTCAGCTGCCATGTAGTCACTCAGAGACATTCTTGACTGAGGATACAAGCTGTGTCAAACCACTTAAAAGCTGAACCTCCTCAGTGCTCCCTTGAACAAAATGTTCTTATTTTGACCCCCAGCTAAACAAGAATTTAAAAAAACTAGACAAGAAAGAGAAACGGAATGAAATCAGTTAAAGAAGTTTATCTGGTTCTCACTCCCAAATACATAGAAACTATCCTTTCAAGTCTTGGTGCTTTCCACCTTTACAGGGGAGTAAATACTGTGGGAAGAAATAACCAGGGAATTGTTATGGCTAGGCTTGTATAGGCTCTAGGGCCGATAGCCTAGTACCAACCTATGAACCACCTAAATATGAAAAAGCAAAACAGCTTATGGGGAAAAGATCTAGACAGCAAAGAAAATATTAAAGCAAACAGCATTTCAGACTAGGGGGAGTCAAGGTTCCCGCCTTACCCAGGGAGCAGCTGTGACTAATCCTTGCACCACCTCCCTTACTCTCCCACAAACCCCTCCCCCATCCATTCTACGTGACAGAAGACTTTGTTTCTTCTACTATCATTGGCAAGGTATAACACAAGACAGATGAGTCTTTCAGATTATAAGGAAAGGCTATGCCATTCAATTCTGGAAAAAAAATCAATTTATAGGGATCCCCTGCCATCAAAACCAAAGGAAAAACTTCTTCCATCCATTCTAAAAGAGCATTTACTGCGGGGAACCCTTCAAGGAGTGTCTCCAGAAGAAGAGGGTACAGGGGTTTACTCCCACCTTTTCCTTGTCCCCAGGAAAGAAGGACTAAAAATGTTTCTAGTGGTACTAAACATCAAGATGGCCAACCTTTCAGAGATTACAGCCTGTATCTTCTCAGAGACATGGATGGTGACTCTGGATTTGAAAGACACCTACCATCATGTTCCTATGGCCCAAGAAAACAGAAAATCCTTAAGATTTCAGGCAGGGAGATTGCATTACCAATGTTGTGCCTTTCTATTTGATTTATCTACTGCTTCCAGAGTCTTTCCCAAATGTCTGGCACTAATCATTTCCTTTTGGAGCTTATAGAACTTTTCTCCCCGGGCCTCCGCTGAAAATGGACCTGTGTTCAGTCGGACTATCCCAGTAAACAAATGTAAAATAAATAAAAAAATAAATAAATCAGTTTTGCAGGACACAAGAGGTCCACATCTATTCTTATTGGCATGATTGTTTGACTCAGGCAGAGTCACACCCGGAACTTCTGACAGCTGTGCAAGTCACCATGGATTGCTTTCAGAATGCGAGTCTGACCCTCAACTTTCAGAAGTTACAACTCCACCCAGGCATCAGAGCTGCCTTCTTGGAGGCAGTCATAAACACAGTTCAGTAGAAGGCCTTTCTGCTAGAGAACAAAGTCACTTTCAGAATATCTCAGAACCCTACACTCCAAGCACTGCATCACTCAAGGGAGTTTCTCAAGACCCTAGATTACATAGCTTCTTGCATTATAATGATCCCCTTGGAAAAGCTACATATGAAAGAGGTTTAGTAGTTTCAAAAGAATACTTGGGTTCAACATCAGCAGCCCCTAGAAACTACAATTGCTCTGCTCCCATACCTAAAAAGGATATTCTGTGGTGGGAGGAGAGAGTTCACAGCAATCCAGGTGTGCACTTCCTCTTGCCAGAGACTACACAGGCTCTGACAACAGGCAGCTCCATCAGGGTCTGGAGGTCCATCTTGGACACTTAGAGTCCAAGGGTTTGGGGCAGACAGGCAAGCAAACCAGCACATCACATTAAAGGAAATGGTGGTCGTCATCCTGGCTATGAAAACCTTTCAAAGACAATCTGTCCCCAGGGCCACTTAAAATCTGGAACGACAATACCATAGTTATGTTGTACATAGGGGGGAACGCATTTATACCCTCTATGCAGACTAGCTGTGGATCTTTGGCTGGTTGTCCTGCAACTGAATGCAATACCCATAGCTTCTTACATCCCCAAAAAGGACAGTCTGCTGACGGACTCATTAAGCTGAACTCTATTGGACCCAAAAAAGGGATGCTGAATTGGGTAGTCTTTCTAGACTTCATACACCACTGGGGGAGTACCAGAGTCACCTTTTGCCTCCACAGAAAACAGGCAGCTAAGCAGATTTTCCTCAAGAAACCAGCAGAAATGATCATGGAGAGCATATGCTCTCGTCAAGTGGACAGACCTCTTTCTGTTCTCCTTTCCAGCAAATACGTCTTATCCCCAGGGTACTGCAGAAGGTGTAGTCATGTAGGGACACTTTCATTCTGGTTCAAGCAACATTGGATGTTCTTTGTGTTTCACTGTTACAGTCATCATCTGTGGGGTTATCCCTGCTGTAGTAGCCCTCGGCTGGCCCAAATACCAGAATCAGTATTTTTCTGCGTCGGCTGCTGTCGCTTGCTTGTTGATGTCAAGTCAGCAGTGCTTTAAAGGAAGGCAGCCAATACTATTACATCAGTCTTTCTTGCCATGGAGCCCTTAGCAGAAGCAGGTCGCAAGTGTGCCGATTGATCGCTACCAGAGTTTGAATTACAGCTGAAAACATCTAAAGCTAAGTACCCTGTTGGGGATCTTTTTTTTCTTGCACTAACCGATGTCCGAAAAAGTTAATTGTCTCACCTGTGGAAAGCAGATACCACACCGAGACTTCCATTCATACTGCATCACTTGTTTAGGCCCAGACCACGACATCCCCCATTGCTGGATGTTCTTCTTGTTTCAGTTTTGCAGTCATCGCACTTGGGTTATCTGCCTGCAGGTAGCCCTCAGTCGGCCTGAATACCAGAGACTTAGTATTTCTGCATAAGTTGCTGTCGCTCCAGGACTGACGTCAGGTTGTCAGGGGTATAAAAACAGGCAGCCAACGCCATTACATCAGTCTTTCTTGCCGAGGAGCCCGAAGCAGAAGAAGTTTGCAAGTGCCGGTTGGCCGCTACCTGAGTTTTTGTTTATGAATTGAATAATTCTGAAGCCTCCTAAAGCTAAGTACCCCATTGAGGATCCTTTTTTCTTGCTCTAACCGATTTCAGAAAAAGTTAACAATTGCCTTGCCTGTGGAAAGCGGAAAATAGCACACACAGATTTTCATTCTTACCAGTCCACTATATGCCTGTTTGAGGAAATTAGAACCCACCGATTTACCCACCGCTATCGGTTTTGTGCCTTGTTGAACACCGAGCCATTCTTCGTCAGGCTCTCATTGTCACTTCATTCTTTTTTCGGGCTCTCGATCTCTGTATTCCGGAAAATGGCTCTCGTAAGCCATCCGACTACACCACGATATTCCAAAAAGTAAGGATAAAAGACAGAGACAGACCCGCGCACAGGTCCAAAGCTGCCGGCAACCTGACGCCTCCGTTAAGCTAGTCACCAGTCTCGCCTCGCGGTACTCAGTGAGGAGCTTTTTCAGCCCCTGATGCCTCTTCAGTGGATTCATTATGAGCCTCCTACTGAGACATCCGCCTGAAAGTTCGAGGAGGCGTCACTGGTATGCCAGGGCTTCTTCTTCTCAACTATGAAACCTGTGATGTTCTCTACCTTGGATGGATCCAGAGCCAGCTTGAGCAGGCACCCAGCTTGAGACAGTTCTTCTCACTACAGCTGTTCGAGATCAGGTACCAGCAACTTCATTCTTTTTATCTAAAACTACAGAGTTTCTAAGGCCAAGAGCTACAGCTACACCTAGAAACGGACTTGTTGTGAGCCATTAAGCACATGCCTGCTCCCTTGCCCACAATACAATGACAAATGCTTAGAGATGGCAGAAGACCTTATTATGCTGATTAGAGGAAGTTTTCAGCAGCTTCCCTCAAGCTAAGAAAAAGAGATTCAGTCCCTCTGCAGTTTCAACAGACTAGGAGTCCGATTGACTCTGATGTATCTGATTGCTGAGACATGCCCTCTTATCTGTTTATGAGGATTCAGATGCAGAGGAATCCATTCCCTCTGCCTCTCCTCCAGAGTGCGATTTTTCTTTTAGTGACATACCTTACATTCTTTGAGAGCATTCTCCAGGGGCCTAAATGGTCGGCAGGCAAGGCAACTACGGCCAAAGAATCTCATCCCTTTCCGGACCAGATTCCGTGGACTGGGATTCCAGGCTTTGGACAGATGGGGTAAGAAAGTATATACCCTGCTACAACTCTTGCTATTAGGGCATTGAATTGTCAGTTTCACACATGCTGAAGTACCAGCAACATATTATGGAATGTATTAAACAAAAGTAGCAACCTCTACAGACTGTGCAGAAAATAAGGAATTGTACGGAGCTTCACTCGTGCAAACCAAGTCAGTGTTGGATACTAAACGCTTTGCGGTGGCTTTGGCGCCCTAGAAACATCTTGCGGGCAGCATTCACTGGTTTCTGTACTCGAGAAGGCATGCTTGCCTTAAGGAGCAGACCTTGCCAGACCATGTCAAATCAAAGTTACTAGACGCTCTTTTGAAAAAGGACAATTTGCTGGCACCAAAGCAGAAGAGGTTCTTTAAAAGTAAAAACTAAATCTTCAACGTTGAATTCTTAAAGGGAAACCCCAGAAAGGGCCCCAAAACAGGCCTTTAGCCCCCAGGCCCCTTAAAACCCAAACCCGGATAAATTTCAGTTAAATTTCAGGTCCCCCCAAAACGGGGTGGTGCCACAACTCAAATGATTTTCCCCCCCCCCCTTTTTTGAATTGCGCCCTGGGGCCCCCCTTTAGCAAAACTATGCCCACCCAAAAACCGGGGCCTAAAATTTTACCCCTAAAATTTTTCCATTCTCCCAAAAGGCCAGACCCCCCCAAACCCATAAGGAAAAACCCCCCAAAAGATAGGAAATTTATTCCCAGACCCGGTCCCAGAAAAGGGTTTGGCCCAACCCTGGATCTTTCAACTAAAACCCTTTGGGGTAATTAAAAAGTTCCCCCGCCCCTCTCCAAGGATTTTGTACCCTCTTGGGCTTCCAAACCCCTTAAAAAGTTTTAGGAAGACCCAAATTTTTTTCCCGGTTTCATTTTGAGTATTCCCTTTTTCCTTGGCATATCAGTCACCCTAACCCAAAATTTTTGGGGTTTTGGGTCCTCCCCTGGCGATGGGGGGGTTTTTCCCCAACACCACTTTAGTTTTTTTTTGGGGGGTCCAAGAAATTGAAAGGCTTTCCGTCCTGAGATTTTTGTTAATTTTCAGACCAAAAGCCCTTTTTAAAGTAAGACCCAAATTTTTTTTGCCAACCAGCAAAAAAGAAAATTTGGGGGAAGCAAATCCTATGGGACATTTTAGTTTTCCCTTCCCACCCGACCAGGGCTTGCTTTCTTTTGGTTTTCCCCTTTAAACCAAAAATTTTTTACTATTTTCAAAAGATTTTTTTTAATGGGGATCCAAAAATTCAAAAAATCAAAAAAGGGCCTCCTAAAAACGGAGGTTTTTAAAAAACTTTTTTCCCCTAGGGTTTTTTCCCTCCCATTTGGGACCCAAGGGTCAGCCCCAAGTGGAAACCCAAAAAATTTTGGGAAACATTCGGGGGTCCCGCTCGGCCCGGGGTCGCCCCATTTTTTAAAACCCACTTCGGAAAAACAAAATTTTAAAAGGCAAGTGAAAAGTCATGGGGCCCCACCCCAAAAAATCCAAAAATCAAATTAATTAGATGGGGGGTTCCCACCCCCTCCTATAAGGGGCCTGGGAAAACGTTGAATCTTAAATGGTTTTCCCTTTTCTTTTCCTTTTCTGATCAGGTTCCTTCCTCCTGAGGCGTGCGAAAATTACCCATTTTTTCCCCTGGGGTTTTTTTTTTGGGGAAACCGCCCGGGGGAACATTTCCAGGGGGAACCAAGATTTTCGAATCTAAAAAAGGGCCCCTTTTTTAAAACCGGCCCTGATTCCCCTGAGACTTTGTAGAATTTTTTTAATCTTTTGACCCCCCTTTATAGTCCTTTAACGAATCTGGGCCTGCCAAAAACCCAAAAACCCTGTGTCCCCAAAAACTTTTTTCCAGGGGCCAAAGGGTCAAGGCTTCCATGCAAAAAACCCACCCCCTAAAGGGGATTCTAGGGCTTAAAAAGGGGGAAAAAAAACATCGTCCCTATAAGGGTTTAAAAAAACAGTTTCTTGAAAAAAATTAGCTTTTGCATTTTTAAAAAAAAAAAATTTGAAAACGGGGAAAACAAATCATTTTAGCGACTAAAATTGGGAAACATCTTTCAATGGGTTTTTGTTTTTGGGGGCCCTCCTCGGGTTGGGGCTTTGGGGGTTTTTAAAAGGGAACTTTTTGGAAGTTAAAGCAAAAAAAGATTAAACAGCATGTATTTTTTTGAAAAAAAGGGGTGTTAAAAAAATGGAGGACAAAAAAATTATGGTCCTTTTCTTCGGTAAACCCCAAGAACAGAAGGGCCTCAAAAAGGTCCTTTCTTCAACCCCGGGCAGATACTCCCAAGGGGCAGATCCCCGGGTTCTCAGGAAAACGGGGGGCTTTATCCAAAGGGAAAAAAATCACGTTACAGGAAAACCCCAATTTTTGCCTCGCCTTTTTCCACCCCGGGCTAGCATTTTTCTAAAATTCAATAAAAACCCGGGAAAAAAAGGGTTTTACTTGCCCCAAAATTTTTCTTTAACCCTGAAAGGCAAGGTTCCGACCTCCAAAAAAACCCCTGGGCGACCAAAAAAATCTCACCCCCAGGCAACCATTCAAAAACCAAAACGACAGGGACAAGGTTTTTTAAAAGTTTTTGGGTCCCCGGGAAAAAAACCCTAAAATTACCTATTTTTAAAACAATTTTGGGATTCCAAAAAAAATGTTGATTAAATTCTGGGGGGCCAAGAACAGTTTAAGACCTAAAAGGGAACCTCTTCCCCCAATGTTGATTCTGAGCGGGGAATTAAAATTTCCTTAGGGGATCCCTTTAAGAAAACAAGGAATTTTAAAAGGGCTTTGAAAAGTTTAAAAAGGGTAAAGAATGAAAAAAACAAAACTATCCCCCCAAAGATTTTCCGGGTCAATTTAAATAAACCCCCAGACACTGCCAAAAAAGGAATGTCCTTATTAAAAGGGCAACAAAGGCCCAGTTACGCAAAAAAAATTTCCAGGTTTGGGCTTCATGGTCCTCACTCAATTAAGCAAACGCTAAGGAAATTTCAAGGGTCCTTGGGACTACTTGAAAGCCTAAAAAAATTACCCTTTCCTCAAAGGATTTAAGGGGGGGGCCCCCAGAAAAAGGGGACAGTTCATTACCCCAAGGCAAATTGCAACTCCCAAACATGCCTAAAAAAATTTTTCCCCGGGGGCCCAAAAAAAATTCGGGACAGGCCAAACAAAGAAAATCAAAAGGTGTACGGAACCCCTGAAGCCTTCGGACCTATTTATCCACAATCTGAAAAACAAAACCCCATGTGGAATTAAACAACAGGGGCAACTTCCCTTTTAGACTAAGACTTTGGGGGCACAGCATTGATTAAGAAGACAAATTCCTGGGAAAAGATTATCGGCAGAGAACAAACCCATATCCCCGGGGAAATTATCCACAAGTTTCACATAAAAAAAAAGGGGTCCCCAAGTTTATTTGCCCCCTTAAATCCAACTAAAAGTTTCTAAAAAACAACAAAGGAAAGGGGATCCTATTTTTCAGGGGAAAAAAACCAGTACCCCCTTTTCCTCGCCCCCCCCCCAAGGATCCTAAATCAACAAAACCAAAAAATAAGATTCCCCCAGAGGACCTATGGTCCCCAAAAGGTTGCTCAATGCCCAGCCTGGACCTTACCTAAAATACCTCAATAGTCCCAAAAAAAAGCCTGCACAGCCAAAAAACCTTAAACCCAGCAGGCAAAAATTACATAAAAAACCCCCCCCTTCAAAAGCTGGGGCTTTTTGGAGGAAGGAGGTATCAAAAACATGCAAAAAAAGGTTTCTTAACCACAAAGGAATGGGTCCAAATTTTCCTCAGTTTTCAAACTTAACGGACTGGAAAAGGGCCCCCCCTTTTCATATTAAAACAGCCCCTTTTTCCTTCAAACCCAAATTTTTTACCTTTGCAGTCCCTCGAGGACCAAACCTAAAAGGGAATCCCAATGCCTGCGGGGACCTCATTTTTTTTGGGAAAAATTCCCCTTTTTCCCCAACATGTTTAAAAATTTTTTGGAAAAAAGCTCTCTCCAGCAATAATTCTGCAAAGACTAACACGGGCACCATGGGGGGAAACCTTTTTTTTTTTTAAACGGGGTTCCTTCCCTGCCCCCAAATTTTTGGGGTCCCCAGGAGCCCCGGGTTTCAAATCGGGCTGGCCCCCTTGCCATTCCCCCCCGGCTCATGCGCTTGGTATAAACTCAGGGGGGCCCACCCATCTTTCTTGCCGCCCCAAAAACTTTTAACGGCGGCAGTAAATTTCTAAAATTTCTAAAAGCTAAGACCCTTGGGGCCCTTACAAAATTAAAAATAAAAAGTTTTTTGGGGGAAAAACCCCCAAAGACCACCTTATCCTTTCCTTTTACCCACCAAACCGAAGCTTTTCCTTTTTTCCCCCAACCCCGCTTGGCTCTTTTTGAAATTTTTTCCCTTTTTTAAAAACCTAGACCCCAAAAAAAACAAAAAGGGGGACCAACCCGGGTTTTTTGAAACCCTTAGCCAACCGGGTGGTTTCCAAAAGCCTCGGTTTCCCCTCCCCAATGGGGGCCTCAAGCAGGCTTTTGCTTAAAAACCCCTAAAAACCGGGAGAGTCTTTCCCGGGATATCTACCCCCGGGGGGGCTGCTAGCCCCCCTCCTTTTCATAAATTTTTTTTGGGGGAAAAACAGCAAGCGCTTTTTAAGGGCCCTTACCTGAAAAACCCCCCCTCCTCAGCCCAAATGTCCCCGGCGGGTTTCTTTGATCAGGGATCCCCCCTCCCCCGAGGGGCCTCTCCCCCTAAACCCTTTTTGGCCCCTTTTTTTCCCAAATTTGGTACTGCAATCCTCAAAGGATTTCCTTGGGGTTCTGTAGCCCACCCTTCCCCTTTTAAGTTTTCTTTTAAAACCGGGTTGGGGCCTTTTAATGGCGGGGAGGATTTTTGCAAAAAGGGGATTTTTTAAAAAACAAGGACCTTTCCCTCCTTTAAACATTTGGGATGATGCTTTTACCGTTCCTGTTCTCTTCCGGGCCCCCCGCCAAAAACAGGGCGGAACACAAAAAAAAGGCCCGTTCAGATCCTAAACCCTTTTCCCAACCCTAAACGTGGGCTCCCTTGCCCCCTCCCCCCTCTAAAGGGGTTAGGCAAGAGAGGGGAAAAATTTTTTTCTGCTACCCTCCCGGGGCAAAACTTAATTTCCTGTTCAGTCCGGGAAATTTTTTTTGACCAGAAATAAAAACCCCCCAAACCAAGCCCCAACCCTTTCGGGTTTTGGACAAACTAACAAACCTTCCAAAATTTTTGATGACTGGGGGTTTTTAGATCCTAGAGGCATTTAAGGCCCGGGTTAAAAGAAAAATCCTTCCCCTTAAGCCTTGGCCCTATGGAGAAAAAATTTTTTTGGGGCCCCCGAAAGGATTTTAAAATAAGAAAAAGCAAAACTTCCAAACAGAAAGGGTTTTTTCCATCCCCTCCAGGTTTGAAAGGGCCCTTTGAAGGGGTCCTTTCCCCCTCCAAGCCAGATAATCCGGGGGGTCCTACACCCCGGGCAACCCCAAAAGGGGAAAGCCACAGTTCCCCAACTTCCCGGAAGAACGAGGCCTTTTTTAAAGGGAAAAGGGAAATTTGGGGTGGAAAACGCCATTTTAAACTGGATTTTACGGGAAAAAGGGTTTCCAATAGAAAACTGGTTTTTCCACTCTAAAAAAGAGGTCCAAACCTCCAAAAAAGAAAAAGGCCTAAAAAAACCCCAAAACTTCAAAGGATGAAGAAAAAAAAAGGACCCCTAGGAACAACCAAATTTTACCCCAATTTTCCTTGTAAAAAAAAAAAAAAAAAGGGGGTTTTCTCACGGGTTCAAAAATAGAAAACAAAATCTGCCCCAGCAATTCCCCCCAGCCAAAGTTTGGGGGGATTGTTAAAGGGAGGTCCTTTTCCCCCCAACCCAGACAAAAGCACCCAGTTTCTTCAGGCAGGCATTACAACTAGATTGCCGGTTACTCCCCAAGACACAAACCCTGGCTGAATTCCTTCAGGCCAAAAAAAACCCCTTGGAACTGCCAAATACAAGGGACAAAAAGGAAAAAAAAAAAATTTTTGGAAAAGGCTAAAATTTCAACCTTAAAAGAAATGCAAATCAAAAGGCCTCCCAAAAAACTTTTTGGGTGAAAACTAAAAGGTTAAGAAAAAAAAAAAAGAATCCAGCTTTTCTAAAAAAAAAAATCAAGGAAACCTAAACCGGGTTCGGCCCCTGAAATTTTACCCCCAAAATCCAGGCTGCTTAAAAAATTCAAGGGTCCAAGGGAAAGTTGGTCTAAACCCAAAAGACACTGAAGCCCTTTCCAAAATTCCAGGAAAAAAATTTTGGGGGTCGGGCCCTTCATTCGGGGAATGTTTTTTCCCAAACCTCTCCAAGAAAATCCCCAAGGGCGCCTCGATGGCTGGGGAAACCGGGTAAATCATACGGCCTATGGCCCCAAACCAGCAATTTACAAAAATTAAAGGGTCTATAAACACACACACAAATTTCAACGGGTCACCGTGAAAGGACGGAAATAACAGCTTTACAAAAAAAGGGGACATATATCCTTATGCATAATACCGGGGGCCCAAAACTTAAAAAGGCCAATTTGCCAAAAAAAAAATTATGAGAATTCAGCCCCCTGTAGAAGGGCGCATGAATCCAAAAAAACAAAAAATCTACCGGGAATGCCCGGGCCTCCCCCAAAACCCCCAAAATTTAAAATTTGAAAAAAACCACCCACTTGCTTAGGGGGGACTTTTTTTACTAAAAAAACCTAACATACCCAAAATTTTTTTTAGAAAAGCCTTGAAACAAAGAGGACACCCAAGGGGAAACCATACCCAACTCCCGGGAAAATTGGTCCCTCTAGTGACGGGGAAAACCTCACCTTTTCCCCTTTTCAATCAGAAAACAAAGATTCACCAAAAAAAACCTGAGCTAGCTGCGGAAAATTTAAAAAAAAATAAAGTTTTTCTGGGGGAAAAGGACTTACCTGGGCCAACCCCCCACAAAAAATTAACTAAATAAAAAACCTCATTTAGTGCGAAAGGGGAAAAAAATTTCCCAAAAATACCGGAAACTTACAAAACTGCCCACAAGGATTATTAAGAATGAAGAATTTAGCAAAAAAATGTCCCCCTGCCTCCATCCTTACTGGGCATTTTTTTTAAAATTGTAAACCTCCAAAAAATTCAGGGGATCCAATTTTGCGGAAAAGTTCCTTTCCCCCTTTTAACCAGCACCCAAAATTTTTAATTTTTGTTTTGGAAAAACCTTTCCCTGAATCACTTGCGGGGGGTACAATTCCTTAAGGCAGACACCCCTTTTATTTTCCCTCGGAAATGTTCTGAGCCAACCCTTTTACCCAAAAGGGTTTCCCCGAAATTTAACCAAGCATTTTTTATACATTTTTCCCCCAACCCACAGAAAGGGAAAGACCACTACCTTAGGGCCAAAATTGTTTTAAAGAACTAAACCAACAAAAAATACCAACTTCTTCAAAAACGGGAAAAAGGAAAAGCAATTTAAAACAGACAACCCAAAAAATGGAAGAAAAACCACAATTTGACCAACTCCAAAAAAGGGGGAACAATCAAAAAATTTTAAAAATTTATTATAAAAAAATGATAACATAGTACTTTCCAAGAAAAAAACGGTCCATTTAAAACAGGGGGAAAAAGCACCCCCCAGGGAATCTGATCAAAAAATAAAACCCCAAAAAAAAAACAAAAACTTTAAAAAACTTCCACCCAAGACGGGGACCTTAAAGGCCCCTACCATAAACCCACCCAAAATTTTTATAAACCCTGGGCCCAGGGTCAGGAACCCAAAAAAAACCCAAAGACCCCAAAAAACAAGCCTCGGGGACCCCAGCCTTTAAACAAACTTTACTGAGGAAAAGTTTCATGATAGAAAAAATCCGGGGAAGTCACTGATCTTTAAAAAAACTATAAAATCAACTAAGGCCAATTTTGGGAAAAAATTTCCATGGATTCAAAAGGGCAATCATGGCCTTTTTTAGCATGAAACCTGGGTGGAAACTCCCCGAAAGCTGAATTTGTAAAAGATACAAAAAAACACTGAACCCACAGACATTGCCAACATACTGGCAGACAGGTTCAGTGCAAACTTTTCCCCCTAAAGGAGAGTAATTCCCCCAAATGTACCTAGACATTTAAATGCACAGGTGGCTGCTTCTTCTAAAACACAGCATCAATGGGAATGGTGTCCCCCTGTGTGCTACAGCAAATGAGGGAAATTAAAGACATAAGGGAGCTGTTTAATCTCAGCCTTACCCCAGGATATGCCCAAGGATGCGGCATTTGGGCCCACTCCCCCCACAATTCCCCCAAGCTTAAAAGTCTAGTTCAAAGCTATGGAGAGGATCATAATGGAGCTCATAAACAAAAAATATACTTTAAAATTGGACCCCCCCCAGTTTTTGGGGAAAAGATCATGCCTTTTTAACTTTACTTCCAAAAAGTCACCAAGGCCATTGATGAAAAGGCATCCACAGCCTACCTTGACCTTGCAAGGGTTTTCACAATACCCATTTTTTGAAAACTTTCCAGCAAATTAAAACCCCTATGTCACAAGATGGGTTGCAAACCAAGGACAGAACCCACAGGGTTAATTTTCAGACTCCAAAATTGTCCCAGGGTCCGGGATTGTTCCCTCTCTTTTCGATACAGGCCAAAATAGGCCTTTTTCAAATTAGGCATGCAAACGGAAGTAAAAAATTTCCCGGGTATCCTTTAGAAACTCAGGAAAAATGTTCAGACCCTCCTAATTAAAAAAATGTAAACCTTTAAAACAATCCCCAACTACCAAAGGGAACCAAAGACAGAAATTAAGCCAAGGTTTTACATGGGCCTTTCTTTGACACTCAGCAAATTTGAAAGACCTTTTACATTCCCACCTATCAAAGGGTTTACATCCAATCTAGGAGGCATTTTCCCCGTCTCTTCACTTATCAGCCAAGGAATCAATGCCCCTTGGATGACTCCCCACATCTGCAGCAATTGAGAGCCCAAAGTTCCTACCAAAAGGTGGGGTCCAAAAAGTATATCTGCCCGTTGAAAACCCCCTTTTTTTCCTTTTAGAGGGAATTGTGAATAAAGGGATTAAAAATTAAAATGCTCCACCTCAAAATAAATCCCCCAAAACCCCTAGAAAGATTTTTAAAACCAAAATTTGGGGGAAAGAATCACCAGAGACCCCTTTTAAAAAACCCATGTAGGCAGAGCACCTTGGCTCTTTAGAAATCTTCCTGGGATAGAAGGTTTACCAAACATCCTTTCTCTAAAACCAAAAATAAACATTTTTTCAAAAGGGTTTTGGGGAACCAAAAAGGCTACTTATAAAAGCCCGGGCAGAAGCATAAAACCTAAAAAGAACCAAATTTATTTATTTTGCTATTTTTTTTTGGAAAAAAACCGAAAATTAGACCCATTTCCAAAAAGCCCAAACCCCCTCAGCTTCTAGGGGCACCCAAAACATTTAGAAACTGCACTTTGGGGTCGTGCAAAATTTCCAAGCATTTAACTCTTTAAATCCGGCAGGTTTTCCTTTTCAAGGTTCTCCCCTCATTTTGCCATTTCTAGGTTTCCCCCCCATATTTGGACTGCAGATGCACCGAAGGACATAGTACAGTTTTTTCCATAAATTTGATGTAGGTATCATTGCAGTAACACTCCTTCCTCTTTATTCCCAATACCCTTTTTGCTTAATTTTTGGTGTATTTTTTTTTTTTATATTTTTAATATTTTATATTTATATTAAAAAATAAAATTTTTCTCTTTTCTGTTTGGTTAGAACCCAAAAGCCCCAGAGGCACCGGACTGGGGCGAAAAAGAAAAATTTGATGCCAACGATAAAATCAATAGGAGGCGACCCCTTTGGGGTCCAAAGGGGGTTCAAAAAATGTGGCTTCAATGCATACCTTGACATTAATTTATGGGGGAAAATGCTTTCAGGCAAAGAATTTTGTGGGGGACCTGTTTTAAAATTTCACCCCGTACATCAAAAAGAATAAGGGAGAAATTCGCACTTTTTCATTTCACAAAACAGGGCCCCTATTTGCAGAACCCGCCAGGAAACTGAGCAAAATTTGGCATGTCCAGGATGGAAACTTCCAAAAACTTTTCAATGGATCCCTGTTTTTTTTTTCAAAATGGGCCACCAAGGGATTTAACCTTTCCACCCCAACACAGCCATCGACTTCTGGGGAAACCCAAAAAGCATTTTGGGCTGCTACCTGGGGTTCAGTGCCAATTTCAAAGCCTATCATTTCTACCTACTGAAAACCACAGATTTCCCGCAGTTTCAGGGTCATACCTTGTGTCTGCTCCACCTCCCCAAAGCTTTGGGCTCACCCGTAAGCGCCAATAAACACAGAACTTCATTTTGGTCACCATAAATGGGTGTTCGTGTAACTTCAGTCGGGCCAAATTTCCTTTTTGAATTTTTTTTCACCCTCAAACTTCCCCGGTTGGGTTTTGGTAAAAAGGGGGAAAATTTTTCACTTTTTTGGCAAAGCCACCCCTTTTATGCTCTAAAAAAAAAGATCCTGAATACCCCCCCGGGGAAAAGGGGCTTCCCCCCAAAAAAGCTAAAAACCCTTTTGGAAAAAGGGGCCTTTTTTTCCTTGCCCCTTTCAAAAGCCCCGATGTCCAAAAAAAAAAAAGGGGGAAACAAAATTTTTTAACCTTTTTGGTTTTTTTAAAAACCAAAAAAAAAACCTTTTCCCCCTTAAAAAAGGATTTCCCAAAAAAAAATCTTTAACCCTTTGTACCCCTTTTGTTTTGGGGCCCCCCAAACCAAAACCGGCGTTTTTTTTCCCCCGGCCTGTTTTACTTGTTCCTTTTTTTTCCCAAAAAAAAAAGCGGCCCAAAAACCCCCCCTCCCTTTGGGGGGTTGGGGGTTGGGAACCCCGTTTTTTTCCTCCAGAATTTTGCCCCTTTTTAAAAAAAAAAAATTTTTTTTTTGGCCCCGGGGTTCCAATCCGACCCCTTTTTCCCCCCAAATAAAGCAAAGAAAAGGAAACCCCGACACCCCCGCGGGGTTTCCAAAACGGGTTTCGGGCCACCCCCCCCCCGGATAAAAAACCCCCCCAAAAAAAGGAAGTGGGGCTGGGTTTAAAAACCCCCAAACCGAAAACCTTTTCAATTTTTTTTAAAAAGGGGAAAAAAAAAACCATTTTTTAACCTTTTTGGGCTCCCTGGGCCCTTTTTCCCCCTTTTTAAAACTTTTTAATCGGGCCCCTTTGAAAAAAACCCCTTTTGCCCCTAACCCTTGTTTGGCAAAAAAATTTGAAAATTTTTATTTCCCCTGAACCCCAAAACCCCATTCCTTTGGATGTTTCCACCCCAGCACGTGGTGCTGCTAGGCCTCCTGCAGCCATGTCTATCAAGGCCTTTGCCAGGGCCAAAGCAGCCAAATCTGCTAAAACAATTCCTGCTAAGGCCCCCTCACACAGACACCCCTCTAGCTCTCAAATGCTTACTCTGGCAGAGGATTTGATTTCCTTAATAAGGGGATCCCAATCACACCCAGACAGGGCCTCTCAGCCTCCAGAAAAGAGACCTAGGACAGAACCACCCCAGCAGGAGGGTTCTGATGACTCTTCGGAGGACTCAGACACTACAGACCAACCAGAAGCTCCTTTGTCCACTTATGAAGACTCCGATGCTGATGAATCCATTCCATCGGCCTCTCCTCCAGAAGAATTCTCTTTTGGGGAAACCTTACATGCCATGAGAGAGCAATTCCAATGGCAGGAACAGGATTTCTCAGACTCAAGAAAAAGGCTTAGAACTTTTCTGCACTTACCACAACATAGGCCCTTAGCTATACCTCCAGTTTTGCCTGTTGTGGATGATGCATTTAATGATGTTTGCACTGCTCCTGATTCTTTACCACCAGCCCCTGCCAAATCTGACAGATTTTGCAGGGTACCAAACACTCACCACCACCTTTTCAGGGCCCCCCTTGCAGATCCTGAGACTATATCCCAGGGGCCTAAGGCAGTAGCTTCTACCTCTACAAAAAACCCTCTCCCTTCTGAAAGGGAAGCCAGGTCTTTAGACAGATGGGGCAAAAAAGTCTACACCTCTGCCACTCTCTCAGCTAGAGCTTTAAACTGTCAGTTTCACATGATCCAATACCAAGAGTTTATGCTTGATCAGTTGTCTAAGAAAGTTTCATCTGAAGAACCCTTAGATAAGAAATATGTTTTAGAAATGGTGAATAACATACAGCAGGTTAGTAACCATTCTTTGAAATGTGGCTATGATGCACTGGAGGCTTCATTTAGATCAGCCATGACTGGCACAGTGATAAGAAGGCATGCATGGTTGAAAGAGCAGGCCCTGCCGGATCAGGTAAAAGCAAAGCTGTTAGATGCTCCTATGGATAAGGACAGTCTATTTGGTACCTCTGCTCAACAAGTAATGAAGAAAATGGAAGAGAAGGCAAAATCTGTACAAACAGTTAAGGATTTCTTACAGGTTCAGCCCCCTCGGTTTAGCAGAAATTGGCCTGCCAAAAATTGGTCCTTTCCAGATTCATCAAAGACCCAAAGAGGCAGGTATAGACGCTCTAGAGGCAGAAACCAATCCAGAGGAAGTGCCTACAGAGGAAGACAGTGGCAAGGTAATAACCAGCGAGGCACTGCCACAACCACTGCCACTGCAACAGGACAATCACAGTGACTTGGCCCTGGCACCGCCTACCAGAGAGCAATTAGCAGCACCTTTAGGCGGAAAGTTAGCCTTATTTTCAAAAAACTGGCACTATATCACAAAAGACAAGTGGATTTTAAAAACCATAGACCAAGGCTACAGATTCCACTTCCACACCTTACCAGTAAAAAGAGGAATGCCAAACTTACCTCCAACTCAAAGAACAGAAGCTCAAAACCAGGTCACTCAGCTAACCAACATGAGAGCTGTGGAGAGGGTGCCAGTAAATCAACAGGGCAAAGGATTTTACTCCAGACTCTTTCTAGTCCCAAGAAAAGAAAAAACTTGGAGACCCATTCTCGATCTGTCCGTCTTAAACACATACATCATCGTTCCAAAATTCAAAATGCTGACCTTACAGCAACTTCTTCCCATGCTGGGCAAGGAGTGTTGGCTGGTGACTCTAGATCTCAAGGAGGCATACCTGCACATCCCCATACGACCAATTTGCAGAAGATACCTCAGATTCCTTGCAGGATCAGAGCATTATCAATTCTCAGCATTGCCCTTTGGCTTATCCACTGCGCCCAGAGTATTCACAAAATGCCTGGCATCAGTAATCGCTCATTGCAGGCTACAGGGAATCCAAATCTATCCATACCTGGACGACTGCCTGCTGCAAGCGGACAACAAAGACAAGCTGACAACAGATTTACAAAGGGTCATTTGCTTGCTACAAACCCTGGGATACACAGTCAACTTAAAAAAGTCAAGGCTGATTCCATCCCAGACAAGAACCTTCTTGGGTGCAGAATTGGACACAGTAAAACAAATGGCATTCCTGACTGCAGAAAAACAAGAACAACTACCTCTTTACTTCTTGGCATTAACAAAGCAGAACAAACTAACAGCAAGAAAGGTCCTGCAGGCTTTGGGATTCATGGCATCATGCATAATCTTGATTCCTCATGCCAGACTGCATATGAGAAAACTACAGTGGTACCTAAAAAACTTATGGTCTCAACACAGACACAGCTTAGAAACCGAGATCCCACTAATCCCATGCCTGAAACAAGAATTCCTATGGTGGTCCCAAGCATGCCAGGCAAACCTAGGCTTGCCCTTCCACAAAGGTCAAGCGAACCAGACCATCACAACGGACGCCTCAGACCTAGGCTGGGGGGCACACATGTTGGACAAATGCATGCAAGGATTGTGGACTCCAGACCAGCTGCACCTGCACATAAACCAAAAAGAAATGCTGGCAGTACAACTAGCAATCCAGAAATTCAAACCTTTCCTCAAGGAAGGCCATTTATTGATAAGGACAGACAACACCACAGTCATGTGGTACATCAACAAGCAAGGGGGCACGCATTCTTACCCCCTATGCAGAATTACTCTGGACCTTTGGAACATGGCTCTGAGCCACAACATCCAGTTACAGGCAACTTTCGTGCCAGGAAAGGAAAATACCCTAGCAGATATGTTAAGCAGAACCACCTCGGATGCTCACGAATGGATGCTGCACCCGGACATCTTCGAGACCATCACAAGAAAATGGGGAATGCCACAAATAGACCTGTTCGCATCCCCACTCAACCACCAGCTCAGGAAATTCTGCACAAGGACGTTTCACCCTCTTGCATGGAAGGTGGACTCCCTTTCCTTCAGTTGGAAAGGTCTGACAGCATATGCATTCCCACCTCTTCCATTGATGCACAAGGTACTACTGAAAATCAAAGAGGAACAACCAAGGATAATTCTGATAGCTCCAAATTGGCCAAGACAACACTGGTATCCCCTGCTGAGGAGCATGTCTCAGGGGATAATGTGGTCAATACCCCTGATGCCTTTGATGTTAACTCAGAACAACTACAACATCCTGCATCCAAACCTAAAGACCTTACAACTGACTGCCTGGAACATCACTTAAGAGCAACTAACCCAGATCTATCCCAAAGGGTTAAAGACATTATACTGGAAGCCCGCAGACCTTCAACAAGAAGGAACTATGCAGGAAAATGGAAAAGGTTTGCCATTTGGAGTGCGAAAAGAGGAAAAGAGGTGTCAAACATAGACATTGCTAACATCCTGGAGTACTTGGCAGAGCTTCTACACACAGGCCTGTCCTATTCCTCCATCAAGATACATGCTTCAGCTATTTCTGCAGAATACAGTTCTGATCCACCTGTCTTCTCGCACCCTCTACTTAGGCAATTCCTCAGAGGAATCAAGAATGTAAAACCTCCTAGGAAACCACCACTACCAGCATGGGACTTAAACTTTGTACTAGAAAAATTGACACTCCCTCCATTTGAACCAGCAGGAACAGCGGATCTGCAACACCTATCATGGAAAACCGCTTTCCTTCTGGCAATTGCTTCAGCAAGAAGGGTTTCAGAACTCCAGGCCTTAATGGCAGTACAACCCTTCCTGATCTTCCATCAAGATAGAGTCTCCATGAGAACTAATCCTACATTTATGCCAAAGGTGGTATCCAGAGTGTCCTTAAACCAGGCAATCCACCTACCCACCTTCTTTCCCAACCCACAGAACAGGGGGGAAAGGCTACTGCATACTTTGGATGTACATAGACAGTTACGCTACTACCTGGACAGAACCAAAGGTAACAGAAAACTGACCAGCTGTTAGTGGCCTATGCACCAGGAAGGAAGGAAAAGCAATTTCCAAACAGACAATCTCCAAATGGATAGGAAATTGCATCAGATTCTGTTACTCCTACCATGGAAAACCAATGCCACAGAACATAAGACCTCATTCAACAAGAGCTACAGCCACTACCACAGCTTTCTTACGAGGAGTGGCAACCAAGGACATTATTGAGGCGGCTACTTGGACCTCCGTGCATACATTTGCCAAGCATTACAATTTACCTCTATATTCTAGATCCCGAGCAGGGTTTGCCACTGCTGTACTGCAAGGGATCCTATCTACACCATAATTTTTTTCCTTCCTCCACCCCTAGTTTAGCTATGGTATTCTACCCATTTGTTATGACTGCAGATGCATCCATGAAGGACATAGTACAGTTTTGTACCTACCATAAATGTAGATGTCCGAACTGGATAGCATCTGCAGTCAGGATTACCCACCCTCCTTCCCCTCTGTGGTACTCCTAGGGTATTTACACTCCTAATAGCTAGCTGGGGGGAGTCTCTTATGGTGTATTTGTTTGTATATATGTACATATATGCCTATTTTTTGTATTTGCCTTCTACCTTGTCTGCACACATTGGCATTTATCCAAATTTAGCCTTCCAAGAGGGCAACTGGCATCTGGGGCAAGAAACACTGAAGAAAATGGCGTTGGCCGATGCCTTTATACCCGAAGACCAGCAGAGATGACGTCGGGTGAAGTGCGACATCAGCCGAAGCCAGACCCAGACTTTGGAATCCGGCCGACTGAAGGGCTGCCTGACGACAGGACTACCCATTTGTTATGACTGCAGATGCTATCCAGTTCGGACATCTACATTTATGGTAGGTACAAAACTGTACTTTTTTCTTGCCGCGCGGTGCCCGAAGCAAAAGCATTTCGCAAGTGCCGGTCGGCTGACTCCTGAGATTTTCGTAATTGAATTTCAGATCCGAAGTCTTCAATAAAGCTAAGTACCCCATTGGGGAAACTTTTTTCTTGCTCCAGACCGATGTCAGAAAAAGTTAACAATTGTATTTCTTGTGGAAAGCAAATACCTCATAAGGATTTTCATTCTTACAGTATTCCTTGACTAGGCCCTGATCACGACGTTGCTAGTTGTCAGTTTTGTGCTAGATTTAACCAACGCACTATAAAGCGTCAGTACGATTTTGCTTTTCATTACTTTGGCCGAAGGTTTAACTATATAATGCCTTCAGAACAACCGACGACGGGAATTCATAAAAAGCATAAGGATAAAGAAAAGGACAAGCATCCGAGGTCCAAAACGGATGACGAAGCCTCTTTTAGGCTAGTCGCCGGTACGCCGATGCTCAGTGAGGCGCTTTCGCAGCCCCTGACTCCCGCTACCTCAGAGCCACAGGCCACCTCCGACTCCCACGTGGAAACAACTAGGCCTCTGGATACTCAAGGTATTGGCCATTCAGAAATCAATCCCTCAGATGGGTCCGGAGCCGCTGAGCAGGCATTGGCTTCTGAGGGTGTTTTCAGACCTAAACAACTTTATATAAAGCCTACTTCAGCATCCAAGACAAAGTCTAAAGCAGTTTTAAAGACAAGGAAACATGTACAGCATTCTCCAGGACAGACTTCTATGCCTAAGAAACAGATGCTCAAAATGGCCGAAGACCTAATTACTTTGATCAGGGGTTCCCATCCCCCTCCTGAAAAGAGGCCTAAGCAAGATACTGAATATGATTCCTCTGATCAGGTTTCCATTTCCTCTGATTCCTCTTCAGAACAGGGATATTCTATTCCTCCCTATGAGGATTCTGATGCTGAAGATTCTATTCCTTCAGCTTCTCCTCCTGAGGATTACTCATTTGGGGAAATCCTGCATACCATGAGGGGGCATTTCCACTGGGAGAGCCAGGATTATTCAGATTCTAAGAAAAGGCTTAGAGACTTTCTGTTACTGCCTCAGCACAGGCCTCTTGCAATTCCTCCTGTTCTAGACATAGTAGATGTATTTTCAGAGTCCGACCTGTCTCCAGACTCTCTACCTCCTGCACCTGTTAAGCTGGACAGATACTACAGGGTTCCAGATTCCCATAAATTTCTATATAAAAACCCTGCTGCTGACCCAGAAATCATCTCACAGGGTCCCAAAGGGATCAAGGCTGCTTCTGCTAAAAACCCTGTCCCCTCAGATAGAGATTCTAGGGCTCTGTGCAGATGGGGGAAACAAGTCTACACTTCTGCTACCTTGGCTATAAGGGCTTTAAATTGTCAGTTCCATATGCTCAAATATCAGCAATACTTAATATCTTTGTTAAAACAAAAAATGTTGACAAATTCTGAATGTTCTGAGAACAAAGAATTGCAGGATTTATTGCATATAGCTGAACAAGTGAGAAAACATGCTTTGCAATGTGGTTATGATTCACTGGAGGCCTCGTGCAGGGCCGCAGTTACAAGTTCTGTTATTAGAAGGCATGCTTGGTTAAAGGAACAGAATCTGCCTGATAATGTTAAAGCAAAATTATTGGATGCTCCATTACAAAATGATACTTTGTTTGGTGTTAAGGCAGAAGAGGTGTTGAAGAAAATGGAGGATAAAGCTAAATCTATGCAGACAGTAAAGGATTTCTTACAGGTACAACCACCCAGATTTAGCAGGAACTGGCCTTCTAAGAATTGGTCCTTTCCAGTGGCAGACAGACCACAAAGAGGCAGATTCAGATGGCCTAGAGGCAGGCAACAGCCCCAGGGCTCATACAGGCCCAGACAATGGGGTGTTTCTACCTCAGAAAGCGGAGAAGGCAAGTAACAGCCATATAGGAAACAGTTCCAATGACTTCCCTCTGCCATTGCCAAGCACTTATCTTTTGGCAGCTCCCTTAGGGGGAAAACTAGCACTTTTTCCACAAAATTGGCACAGGATCACCCAGGACAAATCGGTCTTAAATATAGTCTCTCAGGGCTACAGGTTCCACTTTCACACTCTTCCAAAGGCAAAAGGTATGCCAGACCTGCCACACAATCAATGGGCAGAGGCACAAAAACAAGTTTCATCTCTCATGGACATGAGTAAAATCCTTGTCCCTGCTCTTGTTGTGGCACTGGCTGAATACCCCTCAAGACCAATTCTGGACCTGTCTATTCTAAACACTTTTCTGGACGTTCCAAAATTCAAAATGTTGACTCTGCAGCAGCTTCTGCCCATGCTGGGCAAGAAGGCTTGGCTTGTAACTTTGGACCTCAAAGAGGCATACCTGCATGTCCCAATCAGACAATCTTGCAGAAGATACCTCAGATTCATAGCTGGCTTAATGCACTACCAATTCTGTGCACTGTCCTTTGGCTTATCTACTGCGCCCAGGGTCTTCACAAAATGCCTGGCACCAGTAATTGCATTTTGCAGACAAAGAGGAATTCAAATATTTCCCTACTTGGACGACTGGCTTATTCAAGCAGAGACCAAAGACATTCTACTAAAGCATCTGGCGTTTGTAAAAAGATTGCTAATTTGCCTAGGGTACACAGTAAACGAAAAGAAATCAAAACTAGTACCCTCTCAAGAGATAATATTCCTGGGTGCAAGCTTAAATACAACTGCCCAGATGGCTTATCTCACGCCAGACAAACAAAGGCAACTGACTTCTTACTTCGAAAACATGGCAACAAAGACCCAGTTATCTGCAAGAAAAATTCTGCAGGCTCTGGGCTACATGGCATCCTGCATTCCACTAATTCCATATGCAAGAGTGCATATGAGGAAACTACAATGGTATCTAAAAAGTGTTTGGACTCAACATTGCCACAGCCTGGAAACATTAATTATTCTCATTCCCTGCCTACAACAGGAGTTTCGATGGTGGGCACAGGCCTGTCACCACAACAAGGGACAGCCATTCGCTTTACCCACAGCCAGCATCAGATTATGCCTGGGGGGGGCACACATGGCAGGAAAATGTATTCAGGGCACATGGCCCACAAGCCAAATGCATCTTCATATCAATCAAAAAGAGATGCTAGCTGTACAGAATGCCCTGACAGCTTTCAAGGACCTACTTCATCCAGGACAACTGCTGATAAAGACGGACAATACTACAGTCATGTGGTACATAAGCAAGGAGGCACACATTCCTACCCCCTCTGCAGACAAGCCAAGTACACCTGCAAGCACAATTCCTGCCAGGAAGGACAAATACCTTGGCAGATGAACTAAGCAGAAACCTCATGGATCCTCACAAGTGGAAACTAGATCCACAAATCTTCAGAATGATAACAGGGAAATGGGGATGCCCAAACATAGATCTATTTGCCTCCCCTCACAACTGCCAGCTACAAAGATTCTGCACTCGGACTTGTCACGAACAAGCATGGAAAGTGGACGCCCTTTCTTTCAGCTGGAAAGCCCTCTCATTATATGCCTTCCCTCCTCTGCCTCTCCTCCCCAAGGTGCTCCTAAAGGCCAGACAAGAAAAGCCAAAAATGATCCCGATTGCCCCAGACTGGCCACACCAGCACTGGTACCCAATCCTAAAGAGCTTGTCTCAAGGCTCAGCCTGGACATTACCTCAAATTCCTCATTTGCTGACCCAACAATACAATCAGATCCTACACAGCCAACTCAGAACCCTAAGTCTGGGTGCATGGCGGATAATGTAACCATTCAGAACGCACCTGTCTCTAAAGCAGTTATGGATGTTATTTTGGAGGCCAGGAGGCCCTGCACCAGAAAATCTTATGCAGAAAAATGGAAGAAATTCTGTGCTTGGAGCCAGGCACCAGGAGTTGACATGCTTGCTCCAAATATTCCTCAGATTTTACAATACCTAACTGAGATGCTGGACAAAGGCCTATCCTTCTCATCAGTGAAGATCCATGCCTCTGCCATTTCAGCTCATTACAATACGGACCCACCTATTTTCTCTCATCCACTGCTAAGGCAGTATCGCAGAGGGGCCAAAAACATAAGACCTCCATGGAGAGCTCCAATACCTGCATGGGACCTCAATTTTGTCTTGGAAAAACTCACACTGCCTCCTTTTGAGCCAGCCAATACAGCTGAGATAAAATACTTCTCATGGAAAACAGCTCTTCTCCTAGCAATAACCTCAACAAGAAGAGTCTCAGAATTACAGGCACTAATGGCTGTGGAACCTTTTATTATTTTCCATCCGGACAGGGTTTCTTTAAGGATAAACCCAACATTTATGCCTAAGGTAGTGTCCAGTGTGGCTCTTAACCAAACCATACATTTGCCTACCTTTTATCCAAATCCGCAGAACAAGAGGGAGAAACTTATGCATTCTTTGGACATACACAGACAGCTACTCTTTTACTTGGACAAGATTAAAGCTTTCAGAAAAACTGAACAACTCTTAGTGGCATATGCTGCAGGATCACAAGGGAAAGCTATTTCAAAACAGACTATTTCACAATGGTTAGGCCACTGCATTCGTTTCTGCTATTCACAACATGGCAAATCAGTGCCTAAGGGCATTAGGCCACATTCTACCAGAGCAGCAGCCACTTCAGCAGCCTTCCTCAGAGGAGTACCAAGCAAGGGCATTTTGGAGGCTGTGACCTGGACTTCAGTGCACACTTTCACAAAGCAGTACCACTTACCTCTTTACTGTAAATCCAGAGCAGGCTTTGCCACTGCAGTTCTGCAGGGCCTCATAGCTACTCCTAATTCTATTTAGGACCAGCCACCCAACCTCAGCTTTGGGATTCAACCCAAGTGTAATGTCTGCAACAGTGAAACATTATGAACATAGTACAGTTGTGTACCTACCATAAATGTAGATGTTCGAGTGTATTCACTGTTGCTGTCCAGGTTACCCTCCCACCATCCCCCTTTCATTGCTAGGACTTATCTGTACTTCTCTATTCTATACAACCTATGTGGTGTATTTGCTTGTAGATGAAGTTTATGTGCATGCTTTTTATGATCAGAATTTTTAGCCTACCTTTTTGGGGACACCTGACATCTGGGGCAAGAAAAATTTAAGAAAATGGCATCGGCTGCATCTTTTATATCCCTGGCGTACTGACATCAGGGAAGAGGCGACAGTAACCGATGCCGGACCAGGACTTTGGAATTCAGGCCGACTGCGGGTAGCCTGCCAGCAGGATAACCCAAGTGTAATGACTGCAACAGTGAATACACTCGAACATCTACATTTATGGTGGGTACACAACTGTACTTTATGTCGTACATCAACAAGCAGGGTGGAACCCATTCCTATCCACTCTGCAGGTTAGCCATGGCCCTGTGGAACACGGCCTTGGACATGCAAATTCATCTGCAAGCTCAATTCCTGCCAAGCAAACAAAATTCACTGGCAGACGACTTAAGCATAAATCTACTAGTCCCACGTGAGTGTCTTTTAGAGCCCAGCACCTTCAACCTTCTGATTCAGAAATGGGGGACTCCAGAGGTGGACCTCTTTGCCTCCCCCTACAACCACCAGCTCAGCAATTTCTGCACCAGGAATCCTCACAGCAAGGCCTGGAACGTGGATTCCGTATCTTTTCAGTGGGTAAGTCTCTCAGTTTATGCATTCCCACCTCTACCCCTCCTCACAAGAGTATTACTCAAAATAAGGACAGACCGAGGATAATTCTGATTGCCCCGGACTGGCCATGCCAGCACTGGTGTCCAGTCCTGCGCAGCCTGACATCGGTGTCTCCATGGCACCTACACCAGAACCCTACCCTGCTCTCTCAGTAGGAGGGGCAGATTTTGCATCCACAACTGCAAACCCTAAATCTTGCAGCCTGGCTTATCTCTTGAATCCTACCCCAGCAACTCTAAGCAAACAAGTGCTGGACGTCATTCTTGAAGCCAGAAGAACCCAGTACAAGGAAATCCTATGCGGATAAGTGGAAAAGGTACTGCTCCTGGAGTCTGTCTAAAGGAAAGGATACAGCTCTGCCCTCCCTGCCTTTAATCCTGGATTAATTAGCAGATCTACTCCACAAAGGCCTATCCTTCTCTTCCATTAAGATACATGCCTCAGCCGTTTCGACTCATTACAACACTGAGCCACCTCTCTTCTCGCACCCTCTTATCAAACAGTTCCTGAGAGGGGCAAACAACTTAAGGCCACCAAGGAGAGCACCCATCCCTGCTTGGGACCTTAACTTTGTACTGGAAAAGCTCACATTCCCACCCTTTGACCCTGCGGCATCAGCAAACTTAAAGTTCCTCTCTTGGAAAAAAGCATTGCTTCTGGCCATCACTTCAGCTAGAAGAGTGTCTGAACTACAAGCACTTATGGCTGTGGAACCCTTCATTATTTTCCATGCTGACAGGGTCTCCCTCAGGACAAAACCCTTCCTTTATGCCTAAGGTGGTGTCCGGTGTGGCTCTCAACCAATCCATACATTTGCCAACTTTTTTCCCTAATCCTTAAAGTAAAGGGGAAAGGATCCTGCACTCCTTGGACGTGCACAGACAGTTCAGATTTTACCTGGATAGGACTAAGCCCTTCAGAAAATCAGACCAGTTACTAGTCAGCTTTGCAACAGGGGCAGAGGGTAAGGCCATTTCAAAGCAAACAATCTGTAAATGGATAGCACATTGCATCCGTTTCTGCTACAAGCACCATGGAAACCAACCCCTTAGGGGGTCAGAACACATTCCACTAGGGCAGCATCTACCTCTACAGCATTCCTCAGGGGAGTCCCTACCAGGCACATCCTGGAAGCTGCTACCTGGAGTTCAGTACACACTTTCACCAAGCACTACCATTTGCCTATCTTCTCCAACTCCAGGGCAGGTTTTGCAACAGCAGTCCTGCAGGGCATTCTAGCCAGCCCTAATTCTTCTTGACTGCCTCCACCCTTCTTCAGCTTTGGGAATCCACCCAAGTGTGATGACTGCAACAGTGAAACACAAAGAACATAGTATAGTTGTGTACACTTACCATAAATGTAGATGTTCGAGTGTATTCACTGTTGCAGTCCTGGATGTTCATCGTGTTAGACTGCTGCAGTCATCACACTTGGGGTTATCCTGTCGTCAGGCGGTCCCGCAGTCGGCCGGAATTCCAAAGTCTTGGTCCGGCGTCGGTTGCTGTCACCTCTTCCCTGATGTGTGTGCGCCAGGGGTATATATAATGCATCCAACGCCATTTTCTCCAGTCTTTCTTGCCGCGCGGTGCCCAAAGCAGAAGCAGTCGAATTTCAGATCTGAAGTCTTCAATAAAGCTAAGTAACCCATTGGGGAAACTTTTCTTGCCTCAGACCGATGTCAGAAAAAGTTAACAATTGTATTTCTTGTGGGAAGCAAATACCTCATAAGGATTTTCATTCTTACTGCATACCTTGCCTAGGCCCAGACCACGACGTCACTGGTTGTCGTTTTTGTGCTAGGTTTAATAAGCGTACTATAAAAAGACGCTTTGATTTCGCACGACACTACTTCAGTAGAAAATTTAACTACACAATGCCATCGGAGCAACCGACTACCGGCATGCACAAAAAACGCAAGGATAAGTTCAGGCAGCCTAGACCCAAGCCAGACTCCGAGGCCTCGGCTGGACCGGTCTCCAGTTCACCGGTCTTCAGTGAGGCTCCGACGCAGCCCCTTACTACCGCAGATTTGGAACCAGAGACCGCTTCGGAGCCTTTGGGGAAGAGCGCTAGGCCGACGTAGCCATTTTGTTTAGCCCCTACCGACGACTCTGCAGAAAGAGATGGTGCTGCAGAAACACCTTCGGTTTCTGAAGGCGTCTTCAGACCAACGACGCTCACCATAAAAACGTATCCTAAGCTTAAGACTCCTATTAAACCTAAAAAGACTGCACTTCAGTCTCCAGTTCAAGGCCCCATGCCTAAGAAACAGATGCTCAAAATGGCTGAAGATTTGATCTCTTTAATCAGGGGTTCCCAACCCCCACCCGACAAAAGGCCTAAACAGGAGGAAGATTATGCCTCCTCTGATCAAGTGTCTATTTCCTCAGGCTCCTCTGAGGACCAAGATTACTCCTCCTCCCCTTATGAAGATTCTGATGCTGAGGATTCTATTCCCTCAGCTTCTCATCCTGAAGACTACTCCTTTGGGGAAACTTTACACACTATGAGGGAACGTTTTTGCTGGGAAGGTCAGGACTACTGTGACTCAAAGAAAAGGCTCAGAGAGTTTTTTACTTCCCCAGCACAGACCACTTGCCATCCCCCCAGTTTTAGACATTGTGGATGATGTTTACTTAGAATCTAGTTTGAACCCAGATTCTCTGCCTCCTGCTCCAGCCAAACCAGACAGATACTATAGAGTGCCTGATTCCCACAAATTCCTTTATAAAAGCCCTGTTGCTGATCCAGAGACTATCTCCCAGGGTCCCAAAGGGGCTAAGGCTTCCATGGCAAAAAATCCTGTACCCTCTGAAAGGGACTCCAGAGCACTAGATAGGTGGGGGAAAAAGGTTTACACCTCAGCCACTTCAGCTATGAGAGCACTAAATTGCCAATTTCACATGCTAAAATATCAGCAATTTCTAATGTTGCAGCTAAAACAAAAAATGAGCACTCTTCCTCAACAGTCTGAATTGAAAGAAATGCAGGACCTGTTGCATGCAACTGAACAGGTGGGCAAACATACTTTACAATGTGGTTTTGATTCTTTGGAGGCTTCCTGCAGAGCAGCTGTCACTGGGTCTGTTATACGTAGACATGCTAGGTTAAAGGAACAAACTCTGCCTGATCATGTTAAAGCAAAGCTTCTAGATGCTCCCTTACAGCAGGATGTTCTATTTGGAGTTAAGGCAGAAGAAGTCTTAAAGAAAATGGAGGATAAGGCAAAATCTATGCAGACAGTCAAAGATTTTCTACAGGTACAGCCCCCTCGCTTCAGCAGAAATTGGCCAACAAAAAATTGTCCAGCTACTGACAGACCACAGAGGGGTAAATACATACGTCCAAGAGGCAGAGGACAACCACAAGCCCAATACAAACCCCGACAATGGGGCACTGCAACACAGAAGGGAGGAGAAGACAGGTCCCAAACTACCAGAAGGCAAACTCAATGACTTGCACCTCATCTGGCCAAGCAACAGTCTCTTGGCAGCTTCCTTGGGAGGAAAACTCGCACTTTTTTCAGACAACTGGCACATTGTCACAAAGGACAAATGAGTCCTAGACATAATTTCACGAGGATACAGATTCCATTTTCACACCTTCCCAATGAAAAGAGGAATGCCAAACCTGCCACAAAATCAATGGGCAGAGGCACAAAAACAGATTACAGCTCTCATGGATATGAGCCATTCAGCTGGTACCTACATGAGAGCAAGGCCAAGGATTTTACTCTAGACTCTTTCTAGTCCCCAGAAAGGACAATGCCTGGAGACCAATTCTGGACCTTTCAATTTTAAACACCTTCTTACAAGTACCCAAATTCAAGATGCTAACACTACAGCAGCTTCTTCCCATGTTGGGCAAGAAAGCATGGCTAGTAACGTTGGACCTCAAGGAGGCATACCTGCATGTCCCTATCAGACAAAGTTGCAGAAGATACCTCCGTTTCATTGCAGGTTCAACCCATTACCAATTCTCTGCACTGCCCTTTGGATTATCTACTGCGCCCAGGGTCTTCACAAAATGCCTGGCACCAGTAATTGCATACTGCAGACAAAGAGGAATTCAAATATACCCATACCTGGGCTGCCTCATCCAAGCAGAAAGCAAGGACATCCTCTTACAACATCTGACTTTTATAAAACATCTTCTAAGTTGCCTGGGGTACACAGTAAACGAAAAGAAATCAAAACTAGTACCCTCACAAAATATGACATTCCTGGGTGCCAGCTTGAATACAACGGCCCAGAAGGCTTATCTGACGCCAGACAAACAACTACAACTGACTCAATATTTCAAAACAATGGCAACAAAGACCCTACTCCCTGCAAGAAAAATTCTGCAGGCCTTGGGCTTCATGGCATCTTGCATACTACTAATACCATTTGCAAAACTGCATATGAGGAAATTACAGTGGTACCTAGAAAGCGTATGGTCTCAACACAGCCACAGCTTGGACACAATGATGTCTCTCATTCCTTGCCTACAACAGGAGTTTCAATGGTGGTCACAGGCATGTCACCTCAACAAGGGTCAGCCTTTCACCTTGCCCCCAGCCAGGCAAACTATGACAACAGATGCAACGGACTACACCTGGGGGGCACACATGGCAGGACAGTGCGTTCAAGGCGTATGGACTGCAGATCAAAGACATCTGCACATCAATCAAAAAGAGATGCTAGCTGTACAGAATGCTCTGACAGCCTTCAAGAACCTATTACATCCAGGACAACTTACAATACGGACAGACAACACCACAGTAATGTGGTACATAAACAAACAAGGGGGTACACACTCCTACCCTCTATGCAGGCAAGCAATGACCTTGTGGAACACCGCACTGGCTTACCAAGTTCAGTTGCAAGCTCAATTCCTGCCAGGAAAAAAGAACACATTGGCAGACGACCTCAGCAGAAACATCATGGATCCCCACGAGTGGAAACTGGATCCACAAGTATTTGCAATGATAACTCAAAAATGGGGCCTTCCAGACATAAACCTGTTTGCCAGCCCCCAAAACTATCAGCTAACAAAATTTTGTACAAGGACACTTCACCATCAAGCTCGGAAAGTGGACGCACTCTCATTCAGTTGGAAAAACCTGACAGTATATGCCTTCCCTCCATTGCCTCTCCTCACAAAGGTGCTTCTGAAGGTGAGAAAGGAGAGACCACGACTGATACTCATAGCCCCAGACTGGCCACGCCAGCACTGGTACCCACTATTAAGGAATATGGCCCAGGGCCCACCTTGGATTTTGCCACAAATTGCTCATTTGCGCACACAGCAAAACAATCAGATTCTACACAGCCAGCTCAAAACCTTAAATCTAGCTGCATGGCAAATCAACTAAGCATCCAGCCAGCTGCTCTTTCCCAAGCAGTTATTAATGTTCTTCTGGAAGCTAGGAGGCCCAGCACCAGGAAGGCCTACTCGGACAAATGGAAAAGATTTTACGCCTGGAACCAAGCTAAAGGCCAAAACACACTTCAGCCTCACGTGCCTCAGATTCTACAGTATTTAACCGAGATGTTGCACAAAGGACTTTCTTTTTCTTCCATTAAAATCCATTTATCAGCTATTTCAGCCCACTAGAACACGGGATCCGCCTTTATTTTCACATCCACTTCTAAGGCTGTTCCTCAGAGGGGCAAAAAACATTAGACCCCCCAGGAGAGCACCTACACCAACATGGGACCTCAATTTTGTTCTGGAAAAATTTACGCTACCTCCCTTTGAACCAGCTTTCTCTGCAGATCTACAGTTTCTATCATGGAAGACTGCCCTGCTGCTAGCAATAACTTCAGCTAGAAGAGTCTCAGAGCTGCAGGCACTAATGGCAGTGGAACCTTTCCTCATTTTCCATCAAGACAGAGTTTCTCTACGAACTAATCCTTCCTTCATGCCTAAGGTGGTTTCCAGTGTGGCTTTAAATCAAACCATCCACTTACCCACCTTCTTCCCAAATCCATAGAACAAAGGAGAAAGACTCCTGCATTTCTTGGACATTCACAGGCAACTTCGTTACTACTTGGTAAGACTAAGGTTTTCAGAAAATCTGACCAGGTCTTTGTATCCTATGCTACAGCTTCACAAGGGAAGGCTATATCAAAACAAACCATTTCCAAATGGATAGGACATTGCATTCGTTTTTGCTATACCCATCATGGAAAACCAGTTCCTGATACAATTAGGCCCCACTCTACCAGGGCAACAGCTACATCTACAGCCTTCCTCAGGGGGGTTCAAACCAAGGAGATTTTGGAAGCTGAAACTTGGAGTTTAGTACACACCTTTACCAAACACTATCACTTACCACTTTACTCTAAGACTAGAGCTGGCTTCGCCACTGCAGTTCTGCAGGGCCTTCTAGCCTCCTCTAACCCTCTATGACTCCTCCACCCATCCTTAGCTTTGGGATTCTACCCAAGTGTGATGACTGCAGCAGGGGTAACACAATGAACATAGTACAGTTTTGTACCTACCATAAATGTAGATGTTCGAGTGTTCACCCTGCTGCAGTCCAGGTTACCCTCCCTCCATCCCCTCTGATCTAACTGGCTAAATCTCTACAAAACCTTCCTGATGTATTTGCTTATAGCTGGAGGGATTTTGTGTTTGTGCTAAAACTTCATAAATTGGTACTAATTACTGACCACCTTTTTGGGGGCACCTGATATCTGGGGCAAGAAAAACTGAAGAAAATGGCGTTGGATGAATTATATATACCCCTGGCGCACAGACGTCAGGGAAGAGGCGACAGCAACCGACGCCGGACCAAGACTTTGGAATTCCGGCCGACAGCGGGGCTGCCTGATGACGGGATAACCCCAAGTGTGATGACTGCAGCAGGGTGAACACTCGAACATCTACATTTATGGTAGGTACAAAACTGTACTTTTCCCTCCCTCCAACCCCCTGGTTTCTCTCTCTCTCTTTCTCTCACTCTATAATCTCTCTATGCCTTTTACTCCCCCCCCCCTCCCTTTCTGGGGTATTGGTATTTACTTTTCACTGGTGGTGTTTTTCTCCACCATAGCTTAGCTCCCTGTTGGGAGGGGGTCTCCTGACATTTGGGGCAAGAACAACTGATGTAATGGCATCGGCTGCTTGTTTTTATACCCTAACGACCTGACGTCAGTCCTGGAGCAACAGCAACTGATGCAGAAGTACTAAGTCTCTGGTATTCAGGCCGACTGAGGGGCTACCTGCAGGCAGATAACCCAAGTGTGATGACTGCAACAGTGAATACACTCGAATATCTACATTTATGGTAAATGTACACAACTGTACTCTCTGTGCCCTCTTTAACGCAAGAACCATTCGTCATAGAGCTCATATTATAGCCAGGTATTTTCGTCTTCCATCTTCACATTCCGAAATGGCGTCTGCCAGCCAACAATCCGTAGACCTTCCGAAAAAACGTAAGTATAAAGATAGAGACAGACCATACAAGGCTAAGCATTCTGACGACTCTACCACTAAGCAGGTCGGTATGCCGCAGAAGTCTTCTTTGTCTTCCAAGCCTTTGGTTGTCTCTGCTTTGGTTGAGTCTGGAGCCGCAACACAGGCACCGGCTTCTGCGGAGGTTTTTCACACTACTGTCTCCAGACAAAAAACGATGTCTTCTCCGGCTACCGTTTCTCAGACCGATGGATACTCTTAGGCCTAGTATTAAGGCCACTCCTAGGAAAAATATCTCTAGCCACCATTTTACTCCTGCTCTGCCAACCCAAGCTCAAATGCTTAAAATGGTGGAGGATCTTGTCACCCTTATCAGTGGTAGTCAGGCCACAACTTCTAAAAGGAAAATAGACCTTTCTCCTGAAATACTGACAGAACAGGATTCTGAGGAGTCAGATTATTCAGATTTTGAAGAGGAACAGCAACCTCTGACTGCTTATGAGGATTCAGATGCAGAGGAATCCATTCCTTCTGCCTCCCAACCAGAAGATCTTTCCTTTGGGTAAACCTTTCACATCCTCAGGGGACATTTCCACTGGGAATACCAGGACTTCCATCAGTCTAAGAAAAGACTAAGACAGATGTCCTTCAAGAATGCAACTGCAGTCATAACATATGGGTTGTCCTGCCTCAGGCAGCCCTCGGTCGGCTGGATTCCAAAGTCTGGGTCCGACGTCGGCTGATGTCGCATTTCTCTCCGACGTCAGAGCTGCTGGAGTATATAAGCATCAGCCGACGCCATTTTCTTCAGTCTTTCTTGCCGCGCGGTGCCCGAAGCAGAAGCAGTTTGCAAGTGCCGGTCGGTCAGCTCCTGTATTCTTCGAATCCAAAGTCATCAAAAAAGCTAAGTACCCCGTTGGGGACCTTTTCTTGCCTCAGCCGATGTCAGAAATTACTGAAAAGTTAACAATTGTCTGTCTTGTGGTAAACAAATACCTCATAAGGATTTCCACTCTTACTGTCTTCCTTGCCTTGGCCCAGACCACGGCGTCGCCTGTGTCGCCTGTGCTCGCTTCAATAAGCGACTCTCAGGCTCGGGCGGAGTTCGCCAAGACTTTTTCGGCGATAAATTTGTTTATACAATGCCGCCGGAACTTCCGACATCGCAGACTCCTAAGAACGAAAAGACCGGGACCGACATCCTCGCCCGCCTTCCACCGACTCCACGCCAAAACCTACCTGAAGTGCTCCGGTTCCCTGAGATGGTTATTTCACCGCCCGAACCAAGACACCAGATTACGATACCTCCGATACCGGAGGACACACCAATGCCAGTTATAGATTTTCCTCCGGATACTGAAACCGAGGAAATGCCCGAGACCATTGCTGTAGATAAGGTCACTCCTGCACGTGGAGCTGCTAGGCCTCCTATGGCCATGTCTATTAAGGCCTACACGTGCTAAGGCAGCCAGCAAGACCAAGCTCCTTACTGCTAAAGCCTTACCTCAGCCTACTCCTGAAACACAAATCATGACTATGGCCGCAGACTTAATTTCCATGATTAGAGGTTCACAGGCCCATCCTGAGAGAGGATCCCAGCCTCCTTCTGATAAGAGGCCCCGGCTTGAACCCTCTGACCCTATCCCTTCAGATGAAGATTCTGAGGACTCTGTTCACTCCGATGGCCAGGAAGAGCTCTTCCAGACCTATGAGGACTCGGATGCAGAGGATTCCATCCCCTCGGCCTCCCTTCCTGAGGATATTTCTTTTGGGGAAGTTCTGCATACCATGAGGGAACATTTTAAGTGGCAAGGCCAGGAATATTCTGATTCCAGAAAGCGCCTTCGAACCTTCCTTAAAAAGCCCCAACACAGGCCCCTGGCTATACCTCCTGTGCTTGATGTTTTGGATGACCTATACTCTGACTCCAGTGTTACCCCGGATACTCTTCCTCCTGCTCCAGCCAAGCCAGACAGATATTATAGGGTCCCAGAAACACATTCTCATTTCTTTAGGGCCCTTGGTGTTGATTTAGAAACTATTTCTCAGGGACCTAAAGGGGATGTTCTTCATCTCACATTGCTGCAGTCCTGACTATTGGGTAGTCCGCTGTCCCAGTCGGCCCGAATACCAAAGTATAAGGCTGACGTCGGTCAGAGGCGCATTAGACTGACGTCAGAACGTCAGAGTACAAATGCGCATGACCGACGTCATTTCCTCAGTCTTTTTTGCCGCATGGTCCGATGCAGAAGCAGTTTTGCGAGTGCAGGTTGGCGTTCTGAGATTTTCCAAAGTCGGAGTTTCAGACCGAATCCAAGTTGGCTAAGTACCCCGTTGGGGAATATTTTGGTTTTTTCTTGCCTCAGTATTTTACCGGATGTCAGAAAAAGTGAATAACTGTATTTCTTGTGGGAAACAGATACCTCATAGGGATTACCATACCTTGTGTATACCTTGCTTAGGGCCTGAGCACGACGTTGTTGGCTGTCGCTCTTGTGCTAGATTTAACAAACGCACTATTAAGAGAAGATTAGATTGTGCCAGGTTAGTTTTTGGGAAGCGTGTAATTATAAAATGCCGCCGGATGCTCCGGCGCCGCTGGCCAAAAAGCGCAAAGACAAAACAGCTAAGCCTAGGCTGGGAGAACCGTCCGTACCGGACGTCGGTTCTTTAGAGGGCTCGGTGGAGCCAGAGGTTCAGCCAGAAATCTCTTTGGAATCCCAGGGAGAGACTTTATTGCAAGATGTGACCTCTCAGGAGGTAGGCCAGGCGGAAGGGGCTTCTCAGGTAGCTGTTCTTCCCTCCCTTTCTAAGGTGGTTAGGCCCTCCCCTGCTGTTTCCAAGGCTTCTCCCAGGGGCAGGCCAGGTTTTGTTTCAGGTGTTACCCCTAGTTCTTCAGGGTCTGTACCTAAGAAGCATATGCTTAAGATGGCAGAAGATTTGATTACAATGATTAGGGGTTCTATGCCCCCTCCTGATAAGAGGCCTAGGGTGGAACCTGAGCTTGGAAGTTTTGAGCAGTATTCGGATGCTTCTGAGTCTTCGGCTGAAGACTTGCAGGAGTATTCCCCTTACTCTGATTCTGATGTAGATGATTCTACTCCTTCTGCTTCTCCTCCTGAGGATTTTTCTTTTTCAGAGACTCTTCATTCTATGCGGGAGCATTTTAAATGGGAAGGTCAGGATTTCTCTGATTCCAGGAAAAGGCTTAGAGAATTTTATTTCTACCTCAGCATAGGCCTTTAGCTATTCCTCCTGTTCTGAATGTGGTGGAAGATGTTTTGCAGAGGCTTCTCTGAATCCTGATTCTTTGCCCCCTGCTCCAGTTAAACCGATAGATATTATAGGGTGCCTGAAGCTCATAAGTATCTTTTAAGAGTCCTAGGGCAGACCCAGAAACTGTTTCTCAGGGGCCTAAAGGTGTTAAAGCTTCTGTTGTTAAAAATCCTGTTCCTCCAGATAAAGAGGCAAGGGCTTTGGATAGATGGGGAAAGAAAGTGTATACTTCTTCCACTTTAGCCATGAGGGCTTTGAATTGCCAGTTTCACATGTTGAAATACCAGAATTATCTCCTTTCACAATTAAAGTCTAAGGTAGATGCTCTTACATAGAGTATTGTGTGTTAAGGGTTGCAGCATCTGGTTCATGTTTCTGCACAGGTGGGCTAGCATTCTTTGCAATGTGGTTTTGATGCTGTACAGGCCTCTTGAGGGTGGCTGCTACGGTTCTGTTCTTCGCAGGCACGCCTGGCTGAGGGATCAGAATTTGGCTGAGCATGTTAAGACAAGGATTTTAGATGCTCCTTTACAATCTGATGTGTTGTTTGGTTCGCCTGTGGAAGCAGTTCTAAAGAAAATGGAAGACAAGGCTAAGTCTATGCAGACTGTTAAAGATTTTTTGCAGGTTCAGCCTCCGAAGTTTAGTAGAAATTGGCCTACTAAGGGGTGGACATATCCTGCTTATGATTCCCAGTCTAGGGGTAGGGGCAGATCTCAGGGCTCTTTTAGGCCTAGAACAGGGAGTTCACCTGCTCAGTCTTCTGGTGAGGGCAGGGGTCAGTCCTTTCGTAAGCAGACCCAATGACCTGCCTTTTCAGCTGCCAGATTCTTCTCGTCTGGCAGAACCTTTGGGAGGAAGGTTGGCACTTTTCAGAGAAAACTGGAGTTTAATTACCCAAGACAGATGGGTATTGGATATCATTTACCACGGTTACAGGTTTTATTTCCATACTTTGCCTCCTTTCAAAGGCATACCAGACATTCCTCCTCAACAAAGAAAAGAGGCGCACAAACAAATTTCTCTGTTGCTCCAAATAGGGGCCATTCAACCGGTTCCTGTGCCAGAAAGAGGCCTAGGATTTTATTCACGCCTGTTCCTAGTACCAAAAAAGGGGAACACGTGGAGACCAATTTTGGATTTATCTATCCTCAACACTTATCTGGACATTCCCAAGTTCAAAATGTTGACGTTACAACAACTTTTACCTCTGCTGGGCAAAGATCACTGGATGGTAACTTTAGATCTCAAGGAAGCTTACCTTCATGTTCCTATCAGACTGGTTTGCAGGAAGTATCTGCGTTTTCGAGCTGGAAATTTTCATTATCAGTTCTCTGCATTGCCCTTTGGCTTATCTACTGCGCCCAGAGTATTCACAAAGGTTCTGGCTCCAGTGATAGCTTTCTTCAGGCTAAAAGGAATACAAATCTATCCTTATTTGGACGACTGCCTGATTCTGGCTCAAGAAAGGGATGTGCTTCTTCAGCATTTGGAATATGTGATAGCAGTGCTAAGATGCCTAGGTTATTCTGTGAACGAAATAAAGTCCAGTCTAGTACCCTCTCAAGACATGTGCTTTCTGGGTGTGAGACTGAATACAGCAACCCAGATGGCCTTTTTAACCCCGGACAAACAAAAGAATCTTTCTCTTTACTTCCATCAACTATCTCATCAGTCCGGGCTGACTGCAAGGACAGTCCTTCAAGCCTTAGGGTTCATGGCATCTTGTATTCTGGTGCTTCCCAATGCCAAACTGCATATGAGGAAGCTGCAATGGTATCTCAAAAATTTATGGACACAGCACTGCCAGGATTTGGACACTGTCATACCAATAATACCTTGCATTCAAAAGGAATTTTTGTGGTGGGCTCAGGAATGTCACCTAAACAAGGGACTCTCTGTGACCCGGCCAGAGGCGAGTCAGATTTTAACGACAGATGCCTCAGACACAGCTTGGGGAGCTCATCTGAATGGAAAGTGGATACAAGACAAGTGGCCTGCCAGACTACAGCATCTACATATCAACATGAAGGAGATGTTGGCAGTCCAGTTTGCATTAATGGCCTTCAAGGATTTACTTCTTCCAGGACAGGTGTTGATTCTGACCGACAACACAACTGTCATGTGGTACATCAACAAGCAAGGGGGAACACATTCTTATCCTCTATGCAGGCAAGCAATGATTTTGTGGGAGACTGCTCTCAGTTTGCAACTGAATCTTCAGGCAAGGTTTCTGCCAGGAGCACAGAACTCCTTAGCAGATGTGTTAAGCAGGCAAATCATGGATCCTCACGAGTGGAAACTGGATCTTCATGTATTTCAGACATTGACAGTGTCCTGGGGAACTCCAGACATAGATCTGTTCGCTTCTCCACTAAACCACCAGCTGCCAAAGTTTTGCACGAAAAGGTTTCATCACACAGCCTGGACAGTGGATGCTCTTTCTTTCAGTTGGAAAAATCTTCATGTGTATGCCTTTCCACCTCTGCCTCTCCTCCCAAAGGTACTCCTGAAGGTCAGACAAGACAAGCCAAGGATGATTTTAATAGCTCCAGATTGGCCTCGGCAACATTGGTACCCATTGCTGAGGAGTCTGGTAAGGAAGCCTCCTTGGCCCTTACCTTTGATTCCACACCTATTGTCTCAGAAGGACGGGCATCTACTCAATGTCAAGCTTCACTCTCTTCATCTAACAGCCTGGCATATTCTGTTTTGAACCATAGCAGGTCTCAGCTTCCTCAACAAGTTTTGAATGTGATTATGGAAGCCAGACGACCTAGTACAAGGAAAGTGTACGCAGGAAAATGGAAGAGATTTTATTTTGGTGTGCAGCAAAGGATTTGGATGTTTCTGAGCCAAATTTGAGTGTGGCTCTTCAATATCTTACTGAGTTATTGGACAAAGGTTTGTCTTTCTCTTCCATTAAGATTCATGCTGCAGCAATTTCAGCTCACTATGATTGTGACCCACCATTGTTTTCTCATCCTTTGTTCAAGCAATTTCTTAGAGGGGCAAAGAATATAAGACCCCAATGAGAGCTCCTACTCCTGCTTGGGACCTCAATTTTGTGTTGGAGAAACTCACTCTACAACCTTTTGAGCCTGCAGCTACTGCTGAATTGAAATATTTGTCATGGAAGACTGCATTTTTGTTGGCCATTACCTCTGCAAGAAGGGTGTCTGAATTGCAGGCCCTTATGGCAGTTGAGCCTTCTTGATTTTTCATAAGGATAGGGTATCTTTACGTACTAATCCTTCCTTTATGCCTAAAGTGGTTTCTAGTGTGGCCTTAAACCAGACTATTCATTTGCCTACTTTTTATGCAGATCCCCAAAATAAGGGGGAAAAGATTTTGCATACTTTAGATGTACACAGGCAGTTGCGTTATTATTTAAGCAGGACTAAGGATTTCAGGCAGTCTCAGTAGTTGTTTGTTTCTTTTGCTTTGTGTTCTCAGGGCAAGCCTGTGTCAAAACAAACTATTTCTAAGTGGATTGGGTTTTGCATTGCTTTCTGTTACTCCCATCATGGCAAAGAGATTCCAGCTGGGATTAGACCTCATTCCACTAGGGCTACTGCCACTTCTACAGCATTTCTAAGGGGGGTGGCAACTAAGGATATTTTAGAGGCAGCTACTTGGAGTTCAGTGCATACATTCTCTAAGCATTACCACCTTCCTCTCTACTCTAAATCTAGGGCTGGTTTTGCCACTGCTATTTTACAGGGCATGTTGTCAGCTCCTGCTTCTTTGTGATTTGCCATCCTCCCTTACCTCTGCTTTGGGATTCTACCCAATAGTCAGGACTGCAGCAATGTGAGATGAAGAACATAGTACAGTTTTGTACCTACCATAAATGTAGATGTTCGAAGATCCACATTGCTGCAGTCCAATCCTCCCTCCTTCCCCTCTGTGTTTAGGGGTGGTTGTGTGGGTGGGATTGTTGTACCTTTCCTACTTTGTATATATTGTATATATATTTGGTACAGGGGGTTTGGTGTGTTGTTGGTTTTTGGTTTGGCCTTATCTTTTTAGGGTCTTCTGACATCTGGGGCAAGAAAAGACTGAGGAAATGACGTCGGTCATGCGCATTTGTACTCTGACGTTCTGACGTCAGTCTAATGCGCCTCTGACCGACGTCAGCCTTATACTTTGGTATTCGGGCCGACTGGGACAGCGGACTACCCAATAGTCAGGACTGCAGCAATGTGGATCTTCGAGCATCTACATTTATGGTAGGTACAAAACTGTACTTTTCAGCATCCATCTCCAAAGATCCTTTGCCTTCCAACAGGGAAGCTAGGTCATTAGAGAGATGGGGGGAAAAAGGTCTACACCTCCACTACTTTATCTATGAGAGCTCTGAATTGCCTCTTTCATATGTTTCAATATCAGGATTACCTGTTAGATGATTTACAGAAAACATTGGCCTCTCCTGAACCTTTAGACAGGAAGTCTTTGCAGGAAGCTGTACATAATTCTCAGCAAGTCAGCAATCACTTTCTGCAGTGTGGATATGATGCATTGGAAACTTCATGTAGGGCAGCTATGACAGGGGCGGTCATTCGTAGACATGCATGATTAAAAGAACAACGTCTACCAGATCATGTTAAGGCAAAACTTCTTGATGCACCCTTGGAAAAGAACAAGCTTTTTGGTGCTAATGCTAAAGATGTGTTAAAGTCCATCGAGGAAAAAGCAAAATCAGTTCAGACGGTCAAAGATTTCCTCCAGGTTCAGCCACCCAGATTCAGCAGGAATTGGCCTTCTAAAAACTGGTCCTTTCCTAATCCTGAAAGATTCAGGCGTGGCCGAGGAAGAGGACAATACAGAGGTTCTTACAGGGGACGACAATGGCAACCAGCAAACCAAAGAAGTGACACAGGGGTCTCCCCTGCCCCACAGGGACAATCTCAATGACTTTCCTCTACTTCCGCTGACCAAGGAGCAAATAGAAGCTCCCTTGGGCGGAAAATTATCTCTGTTTTCAGACAATTGGCACAGATTGACAAAGGACAAATGGATTTTGGACATTATAGACCAAGGTTACAGGTTCCACTTTCATACCTTACCAAGAAAACAAGGCATGCCAAACCTACCACAAAACCAGAGGACAAAGGCTATCAAGCAAATTTCTCTGCTTGCTCAGATCAAAGCAATAGAAAGAGTTCCATAACAAGAACAAGGCCAGGGGTTTTACTCAAGACTGTTCCTTGTTCCAAGAAAAGAAACTCAATGGAGACCAATACTGGATTTGTCCGCATTAAACACTTTTCTCATAGTACCAAAGTTCAAAATGCTGACTCTACAGCAACTCCTTCCCATGCTGGGCAAGGGGTCTTGGCTGATTACTCTGGACCTCAAGGAGGCATACCTGCATGTCCCTATCAGACACAGCTGCAGAAGATACCTCAGATTTCTTGTAGGGCCAGAGCATTATCAATTCTCAGCATTGCCATTTGGCTTATCTACTGCGCCCAGAGTATTCACAAAATGCCTGACTTCAGTAATTGCTCATTGCAGGCTCCAGGGGATCCAAATTTACCCGTACCTGGATGACTGCCTCATACAAGCGGACTACAAATTGATTTTGACAAAAAACTTGAACTATGTCATACAATTGCTACAGGCTCTGGGATACACAGTCAACTTCCAAAAGTCAAGACTTCAGCCATCCCAGCAAATAACCTTCTTAGGAGCCAATCTAGACACAACCTCTCAAATGGCTTACCTGACAGAAGACAAGCAAGAGAAGTTAACTCATTATTTCAAAGGTTTGGCAAAACTCACCCAGATGACTGCAAGGAGATTCCTACAGGCCCTGGGTTACATGGCATCCTGCATTCTCCTGGTTCCATTAGCAAGTCTACACATGAGAAAGCTTCAATGGTACCTAAAAAGCCTATGGTCTCAGCACAGCAACAACCTAGAGACAACCATACCGCTCATTCCATGCCTACAAAAGGAATTCCTATGGTGGGCCTCGGTAAGCCAGGCAAACACAGGTATGTCATTCAAAAAACCTCAGATAACACAGACCATGACCACAGACGCCTCAGACCTTGGATGGGTGGGCGCACATGGAGGGCAGATGTATACAAGGACAGTGGTCTCCAAAGGAAACACATCTGCATATAAACCAAAAGGAAATGCTGGCAGTAATGCATGCCATCGAGGCCTTTCGACAACAACTTCAGCAAGGCCATCTACTGATACGGACAGACAACACCACTGTGATGTGGTACATAAACAAGCAAGGGGGCACCCATTCTTACCCCCTTTGCAGACTGACAATGAATCTTTGGGAAAAATCACTGAGCCTAAACATACAATTGCAATCCCAGTTTGTTCCAGGCAAAGACAATGTGCTGGCGGACAGCCTAAGCAGGAATTTCATAGATCCACACGAGTGGAGGTTACATCCGAAAACCTTCACACAACTCACCTCGACATGGGGCAGGCCAGAAGTCGACCTATTTGCCTCCCACCTCAACCATCATCTACAAAAATTCTGTTCAAGGACATATCATCCATAAGCTTGGAAAATAGATGCTCTTTCATTCAACTGGAACTTCCTAAAAATCTATGCATTCCCACCTCAGCCACTGATGACCACAGTATTACTAAAGATCAAAGCAGAGAGGCCCAAGGGGATCCTAATAGCTCCAGACTGGCCAAGACAACACTGGTATCCACTACTACGGAGCATATGTCACAACAAAAGTGGGCCCTTCCCCAATGGCCCCTACTTTTGACTCAACACAACTTCAAAACAGTGCATCCAAACCTTCAGACGCTGCAGCTAACAGCCTGGGAGATCCCATGAATAACCTCAATCTATCTCTCTCCAAGGAAGTTCAGCGGATATTAACAGAAGCTCAAGACCATCCACCAGAAAGGTTTACTTAGCAAAATGGAAGAGATTCAGCATTTGGAATACCAGCAAGGGACATGATGCATCATTATTGAACATCCCACTCATCCTGGAATATTTGGCAGATATGCTACAGAATGGACTCTCATATTCTTCCATAAAGATACATGCTTCAGCTATTTCAGCTAGATATAACACTGATCCGCCTGTGTTTTCACATCCTTTGTTAAGGCAATTCCTCAGGGGAATCAAGAACATTAAGCCACCAAGAAAGGCTCCAGTGCCAGCTTGGGACCTCAACTTTGTCCTAGAAAAACTGACTCTACCTCCCTTTGAGCCAGCAGCTTCAGTGGACTTACAATTTCTCTCATGGAAGACAGCTTTCCTGTTGGCAATTACCTCAGCAAGAAGGGTTTGAACTACAGGCCCTAATGGCAATACCACCGTTCATAATCTTTCACAGAGACAGGGTCTCCTTAAGAACCAACCCTACTTTTATGCCAAAGGTGGTATCTAGGGTTTCTTTAAATCAAGCTATTCACCTGCCTACTTTCTTCCCCAATCCTGAGAGCAAAGGGGAAAGACTGTTGCATACCTTGGACATTCACAGACAACTTCGCTACTACCTGGACAGAACCAAGACCAGTAGGAAGTCTGATCAGCTTTTTGTAGCTTACGCCCCTGGAGTACAAGGAAAAGCAATTTCCAAACAGACTATTTCAAAATGGATTGGACATTGCATCAGATTTTGTTATTCCTTCCATGAGAAGACTGTTCCAGCCAATGTCAGACCACACTCCACCAGAGCTACAGCCACCTCTACAGCATTCTTAAGAGGGGTGCCTACAAAAGACATTCTAGAAGCTGCTACATTGAGCTCCGTGCATACATTCTCCAAACACTACAATCTCCCTTTATACTCCAGATCCAGAGCAGGCTTTGCTTCGGCAGTCCTGGAGGGTTTGATTGCCACACCATCTCTTTCCTAGAGCATTCCTCCTCCCCCAGCTAAGCTATGGTATTCAACCCATATGTTATGACTGCAGTTGCATTCTTGAAGGACACAGTTTTGTACCTACCATAAATGTAGATGTCCGATAGATATGCAACTGCAGTCGGATTTTCCCTCCCTCCATACCCCTCTATGCCTTGGGTCCACTCCTATCCCTGTTTCTCTTAGCTGGGGATATCTGTTATGGTGTATCTGTTTATTGCTTACTTATTTGTCTGGAATCCTGTTTTTGTCTTCCAATTTGATTACAGCCTTCCTTGGAGGGCACCTGGCATCTGGGGCAAGAAACACTGAAGAAAATTGCGTCGGCTGATGCTTATGTACTCCAGCCGCTCTGACGTCGGAGAGAAATGCGACATCAGCCGACGTCGGACCCAGACTTTGGAATCCGGCCGACCGAGGGCTGCCTGAGGCAGGACAACCCATATGTTATGACTGCAGTTGCATGTCTGTCGGACATCTACATTTATGGTAGGTACAAAACTGTACTTTTGAGTGTATTCACTGTTGCAGTCCAGGTTACCCTCCTGCCATCCCCCTGTCATTCTGGAGTTTATCTATACTTCTCTATCTTCTACAACCTATGTGCTGTATTTGATTGTAGATGAAGGTAAAGTTTATATTGATGCATGTATATGTATATATATATATATATATATATATATGTATATATATATATATATATATATATATATATATATATATATATATATTTATATATACATATATATATATATATCTATTGTTTTTTGCTACCTTTTTGGGGGCACCTGACATCTGGGGCAAGAAAAACTAAAGAAAAGGGCATTGGCTGCATGTTTTATACCCCTAATGACCTGACGTCATGGAAGAGGAGACAGCAACCGACGCAGGACCCAAGACTTTGGAATTCTGGCTGACTGAGGGCAACCTGCCAGCCGATTACCCAAATGTAATGACTGCAACAGTGAATACACTCAAACATCTACATTTATGGTAAGTGTACGCAACTGTACTTTTCCTCCCTCCCTCCTTCCCCCTTTAACTACTTCAGTATTCTACGTCTGTCTTCTTCCTAAGACAGTAGACCCCCTGGTTGTTCCCTCTGCCTGCCCTAGTTTCTGTCTTAGACCCTTGCTTATTCATCCTGGGGGCTTCTACCTTATAGGGGCAAGAAAAAATGATGATATGGCATCTGCTGACTCCCTGTTTACCCAAGCCTACTGATGTCGGATAGAACGTCTGCCAGCCTAAGGAGGAGGGAGATTTTTACTGTGGTAGTCAGGCCAGCCAAGGGCTTTGGCAAAAAATCCCACATTGTCTTCTCGGGGTGCAGAATTCGGACAGACATGTTGAAATCCTACCTTCCCCTCTAAAAGGTGGAAAACTTGACAGAAATCTACATCTGGTCCTTCAGTCAACGGAACTGACAGCAAGGCAATACCTCAGGCTCCTGGGCTACATGGCAGCCAGTATCCCCATGTTCCCATTAGCAAGACATCATATGAGAAAGTTGCAGTGGTACCTTTGGTCAGTCTGGACCCAACACTCCCACCCTTTGGAGTACAGGGTACCCCTCCTTCCATGCCTCATACTGGAAATCCAGTGGGTGTTGACACAAGTGACCTTCAATCCACGTCTTCCCCTCCAACCACCCCTCCCCCACAGAGATCATGCACACATGCCTCAGACTTGGGCTGGGGAGCAACTCTGGGCCATCAAAAAGTGCAGGGTCTGTGGCCAGAGCCACACAAACAAGAACACATCAATATTCGAGAAATGAAGACAATTCTCCAGGCCCTTCCAGCCATATCTGCAGCAAGGTCCATTAAAGATTTTCACAGACAATACCATAGTTCTGTGGTATCTCAACAAACATGGAGGGACCTAGTCTTACTTATTCTGCAGACTAGCTCTCCTAGTACTGGAATTGGTCACCTCACAGGGAGTGGTCTTGCAGGCAGCCTACAGCCCCTCTCTACAGAACTCCCAGGCAGACTATCTCAACAGAACCATCACAAACAACCATGAATGGATGCTTCACAGGGATGTCTTACTGGATCTGGTCCACCAATGGGGTACACCTCAAATAGACCAGTTTGCCTCCTCCATCAACAGGCAACATCCTGGATTCTGCACCAGGATGCCACATCTTCTGGAACTGGCAACAGATGCCTTCTCAGTCTCTTGGAAGGGGAAGTTTCTGTTTGCATCCCCCCCTCTTCCCACTCATCTAGAAGGTCCTGCTGGACCAAACATCTTGGAGGTAACTCCCTACTGGCCAAGACAGCATTGGTTCCCCCACTCCTACAACTATCCAAGGGCAATCACCACAAGTTATCCCTCAGAGTGGACCTTCTCACACAGCACAAGGGGTTCCAAATACACTAACAGTGGCAGTTACTGCACCTCACCCTGTGGTTGATAGGATTCTGATCCCATTCAGACACCTTTACAGTGAGGATGTGCACATTGTCCTGCAGGAGGACAGGAACCTGAATAAAAAAAAATCTTACCTTTCAAAGTGGAAGAGATTTTCTATATGGCATCACAAAAGACAGTTGGACCCACTTGCAAGCGAGACTCCTCTAGTTCTGTCTTACCTGTGTGTGCTACTGCAGACAGGATTGGCCTATTCTACCATTAAAGCCCACTTGTCTGATATTTCAGCATGCCTTCCTCTGGACCCCCCCCCCAAGCATCCAGGCTACCAGTTAAGCTTTTTCTCGAAGGAGTACTTCACCTGAGGCCCCCCAGGAAACAATGCCCACCCCCATGAGACCTTAATTATGTTTTGGAAAAGTTCGTGCTTTTTCCATTTGAGCCAGCAGACAAAGCTTCCCTAAAATACTGTCCATGGAAAACTTTACTACTTGTGGCCTTCACCTCAGCCAGAAGAGTATCACAGCTGCAAGCCCTCATGGCTATTCCACCTTTCCTAGTTTTCCACAATGACAGGGTTACTCTTAGAACTAACCCTCCATTCATGCCCACGGTGGTGAAGATCTGTCCCTGAATCAAGCCATCCACCTACCTAACTTCTTCCCTAACCCACGGCGGGGGGGGGGGGGGACTGTAAGAGAGTACTTCACTCCCTGGATGTTCACAGACAACTCAGGTTCTGTCTACATAAAACCAAGTCCATCAGACAGGCTGACCAACTCCTTTGTCTCCTTCCACCCCAGAGCCCTGGGGAAGGCAGTAACCAAACAAACTATCTCTACCTGGATTTCCAAAGCCTTCAGCTTCTGCTACAAATACCATGGGAAATCCCTGTAAGGTACTGTTAAATTACACTCCACCAGGGATATGGCCTCCTCAGGAGCCTTCTTCAGGGGTCTGGATACCTCTACCATTCTTGAAACAGCCACTTGGTCATCAGTGCACATCTTCACCAAACATTACAAGTTAGACCACATTTCCAGAGCCAGGGTGGGTTTTGCCAGGGCTATCCTTCACAGATTCCCGGAGACCGCCTCTAGCCCACCACCCCCTCCTTCACAGTGAGCTTTGGCACTCACCCATGTGTTGAATACTGCAACATGGGGATAGAAAGACATAGAAAAGTTGTGTTAAATCTCACTATAGCCATAGATGTCCTTCTCTTCCATGTTGCAACATTCCTTCCCACCCTCCTTCTGCTCCTGTTGGGCTGCAGTTCCCTTTCTGGGTGGCACAGGACTGGCATTGTCCTTGCTAGGACTGGTTCCAGCTGGGGCTTACAGTTCTGAGGGTTGGTGCGTGCAGACGTCACTTTGATGGCCCACGTTCCTTGAACCACGTCAGATGTCCCATGCACCATACAATGACTGAAAAGTTTTGTATACTGGCCGGACATTCGTGAAGCAAGAGGAGTAAACCCATAGAGTACTGCAACATGGAAGAGAAGGACATCTATGGTTATGGTAAGATTTTACACAACTTTTCTTTCTCCACTAATTCTGTCACTTGTAGCATCAGGCAGTTTGAGCCAATAGAAGTGGCTCCTCACTACTTCATACAGCAGCTCAACCAGATGCTTTCTATGTAATGCTAGTGCCTTCTACAGAAGACAGGAAGATCTGTGATAAGGCATGATTGCATTACACCCAAATTGAAATAAATGTAGTGCTTGGCTGTTTTGAAAACAGCCTGTCAAGCAGATTGAGCCAAATTCCCCCCCCCTTAAAAGAACTTTAAAAGGTCTCAGAACTCCTTGTATATGCATGTGCGCATTCCAGTATCTGTAACATTAATGGTAAAACTTATCTTGTTGAATGAAACAGAAGAAAAAATCAGTTTATTTGTTTCTTTTTTATTGGAGGGGGCTGCTGCTCGTTAACCAGCACCACAAGCCACCCCTCCCTGTATTATTCTCAGTATAAGTTACTTTCACTCAAAAACAGGGCCTGATCTTCCAGGATTATGGATACTTTTGTGACTTGCTGGAAACAATAATCTGGTATTATAAACATATCTTTACCAAATCCCGCAGATTAGAGTTTATCTGTATGTCCTGTACAGGCTTGCTAGAACTATGACCAGGGGCTTCTGGGTACTAACCAATTTCCCTCCCCTCTTGTTTAAGCTTTGATGCTTACTCAGTAGAGCTTAAGGCAACTGCAGCAGTGATCTAATGATGAATATAGTACAGTTTAATAATCTTACCACATCAGTAGATGTTTGAATAGATCATTACTGCAGTGATTGGTCCCTCCAGCCATCCCTGTCTTTTTACTTTTGTTATGCCAGGACATGATATTTGTATTGATACGCATCTCAGTTGTCAGGGATGTAGCCTTCTACTTCTGAGGCAAGAAAACCCTGAAGATTTGGCCCCCTAGCCACTGGTTTTATTTTACTCCCTTCATGCAGACCATTGACTAGAGAGCATAAATGGTGTTCTAAAGCTGTGGAAGCTTGATGGTGTGTCTGATCCTTGTTAGGACTTCCCAGAGAGCTTAAAGATATTGCAGCATAGAACATCTGCTGTTGTGGAAAGTTTATTTCCACAGTTGTACTTTGCCTCTGCTGAACAGAATAAAGGATGTTCATGTTTCACTGTTGCAGTCCATTACATTTGGGTAATCCTGCTGGCAGGTTGCCCTCAGCCAGCCTGAATTCCAAAGTCTTGGGTCCTGCGTCGGCTGCTGTTGCACCTTCCCTGATGTCAGGCCGTCAGGGGTATAAAAGAAGCAGCCGACGCCATTTTCGTAAGTCTTTCTTGCCGCGTGGTGCCTGAAGCAGAAGCAGTTCGCAAGTGCCGGTTGGCCGACTCCTGAGATTTTCGTGTTTGAGTTTCAGATCCAAAGTCTTCAATAAAGCTAAGTACCACGTTGGGGAAACTTTTTTTTTGCTCCAGACCAATGTCAGAAAAAGTTAATAATTGTGTTTCTTGTGGAAAGCAAATACCTCATAAGGATTTTCATTCTTACTGTATTCCTTGCCTAGGCCCTGATCACAACGTTACTGGTTGTCAGTTTTGTGCTAGATTTAACCAACGCACTATTAAGCGTCGGTATGATTTTGCTTTAAACTTTTTTGGACGCCGGTTTAATTATCCTGAAATGTCGGATAGCATCTGACTACCGGAGTTTACAAAAAACACAAAGAAAAAGATAGAGAAAAACAACCGAGGCCCAAAAACAATGACGAAGCTTCTAAGCCAGTCGCCGGTTCTCAGTGAGGTGCTTTCGCAGCCCCTGACGCCTGCTACTTTAGAGTTGCAGGCTGCTATCGACTCCCACGTGGAGTCGGCCATGCCACTGGATACTCAAGGTATTGGAGCCTCGGATGCTAATCCCTCAGATGGGTCCGGAGCCGCTGAGCAGGTACCGGCTTCTGAGGGTGTATTCAGACCTAAACATCTTTACATTAAAACTACTTCAGCTTCAAAGGCAAAGACTAAAGCACCTTCTAAAGCAAGGAAACAAACTCAAGAGCCACGTGGACAGGCCTCTATGCCCAAAAAACAGATGCTCAAAATGGCTGAAGACTTGATTACCTTGATCAGGGGTTCCCATCCCCCTCCTGATAAGAGGCCTAGGCAAGACACTGACTGAATCTTCATATCAGGTTTCTATTTCTTCTGATTCCTCTTCTGATCAGGAATATTTTCTTCCCCCCCATGAGGATTCTAATGCTGAAGAATTTATACCTTCAGCATCTCCTCCTTAGGACTATTCCTTTGGGGAAACCTTGCATACCATGAGGGAGCATTTCCACTGGGAGAGCCAAGATTTTTCAGAATCTAAAAAGAGGCTCAGGGATTTTCTTTTACTTACCTCAGCACAGGCCTCTAGCCATTCCACCTATGTTAGACATTGTAGATTGTGTTTTTCGGAGTCTAGTCTGACCCCTGACTCCTTACCCCCAGCTCCTGTTAAGCCTGACAGATATTACAGGGTTCCTGACTCACACAAATTTCTTTTTAAAAACCCTGCTGCAGACCCAGAAACTATTTCACAGGGTCCAAAGGGAGTTGAGGCTTCCACTGCAAAAAACCCAACACCCTCTGACAGAGTTTCAAGGGCACTGGATAGATGGGGAAAAAAGGTTTACACATCTACAACTTTGGCTATAAGGGCCTTAAACTGTCAATTTCATATGCTTAAGTATCAGCAACATGTCATGGGATTGCTTAAACAGAAAATGTTGTTAAATTCTGAATATGCAGAAAACAAGGAAATGCAGGATTTATTGTATGCAGCAGAACAAGTTGGAAAACATATTTTGCAATGTGGTTTTGATTCTTTGGAAGCCTCCTGCAGGACTGCAGTTACGGGTTCTGTAATTAGGAGGCATGCTTGGTTAAAGGAACAAAATCTGCCTGATCATGTTAAAGTTAAATTACTAGATGCACCTTTACAGCATGATACTTGTTTGGTGTTAAGGCAAAAGAGGTTTTAAAGAAAATGGAGGACAAAGCTAAATCTATGCAAACTGTCAAAGATTTTTTACAAGTACAGCCGCCTAAGTTTAGTAGACACTGGCCTACAAAAAATTTGTCCTTTCCTGTGTCAGACAGACCTCAAAGGGGCAGATCCAGACGCCCTAGGGGCAGATCCCAGGCGCAAGGTTCTTATAGGCCCAAGCAGTGGGATGCTTCTACCTCCAAAGCTGGAGAAGATAGATCATAAACATACAGAAAACAGCCCAATGACCTGCCTGCACCAAGCACTTATCTTCTGGCAGCACCCTTAGTGGGGAAATTAGCATTTTTTGCTCAAAATTGGCACATCATAACCCAGGACAAGTGGGTTCTAAACATAGTGTCACAAGGCTACAATTTCCATTTCCATACTCTGCCAAAGGCAAACGGCTGGCCAGATCTGCCAAAAAATCAATGGGCAGAGGCACAAAATCAAGTCTCATCCCTCATGGACATGGGGGGGGGCATTCAACAAGTACCAGAGCAAGAGCAGGGACAAGGATTTTATTCAAGACTGTTCTTGGTACCCAGAAAGGACAAGGCCTGGAGGCTGATACTGGACCTATTTATTCTCAGTACTTTCCTGGATATTCCAAAATTCAAAATGTTGAATTTGCAGTAGCTTCTGCCCATGCTGGGCAAGAATGCTTAGCTTGTGACTTTAGACTTAAGAGGCATACCAGCATGTTCCAATCAGACAATCATGCAGAAGATACCTAAGATTCAAGGCTGGTTCAATGCATTACCAATTCTCTGCACTGCCCTTTGGCTTATCTACTGCGCCTAGGGTCTTTACAAAGTGCCTGGCACCAGTAATTGCGTTCTGCAGACAAAGAGGAATGCAAATATATCCTTATTTGGATGACTGTCTCATTCAAGCAGAGAACAGGGACATTCTTCTTCAACATCTGGCGTTTGTGAAAAGACTTCTAACATGCCTAGGGTACACAGTCAACAAAAAGAAATCAAAACTAGTACCCTCACAAGAGATAACATTCCTGGGTGCAAGCTTGAATACAACTGCCCAGATGGCTTTTATCACGCCAGACAAACAAAGGCAACTGACTACCTATTTCAAAATGTTGGCAACAAAGGCCCAGTTATCTGCAAGAAAAATTCTGCAGGCTTTGGGCTTCATGGCATCCTGTATCCTACTAATTCTATATGCAAGACTGCATATGAAAAAACTTCAATGGTACCTAAAAAGTGTTTGGACTCAACATTGCCACAGCCTGGAAACTGTCATTACTCTCATTCCTGCCTGCAACAGGAGTTTTGATGATGAGCAAAGGCTTGTCACCAGAACAAGGGACAGTCATTCACATTACCTCCAGCCAGGCAGACACTAACAGTGGATGCATCAGACTATGCCTGGGGAGCCCACATGGCAGGAAGATGCATTCAGGGCACATGGTCCTCAAATCAAATGCATCTACATATTAATCAAAAAGAGATGTTAGCTGTTTAAAATGCCCTGACAGCCTTAAAGGACCAACTTCATCCGGGACAACTACTGATAAAGACAGACAACACCACGGTCATGTGGTGTATAAACAAGCAGGGGGGCACACATTCTTACCCCCTTTGCAGACTAGCCATGACCTTGTGGGATACAGCTTTAACATACCAAGTACATCAGCAGGCACAATTCCTGCCAGGAAAGGAAAATACTCTGGCAGACGAACTAAGCAGAAACCTCATGGATCCCCACGAGTGGAAGCTGGATCCACAAGTCTTCAGCATGATAACAAGGAAATGGGGATGCCCGGACATAGATCTATTTGCCTCCCCTCTCAATTACCAACTAAAAAGATTCTGCACAAGGACTTATCACAGACAAACATGGAAAGTGGACGCCATATCTTTCAGCTGGAAAAACCTATCGGTATATGCCTTTCCTCCACTTCCTCTCCTCCCCAAGGTGCTCCTAAAGGTCAGATCAGAGAAGCCAAAGATGATACTGATTGCCCCAGACTAACCACGCCAGTACTGGTATCCAATACTAAGGAACTTATCTCTATACCCACCTTGGACCTTGTCTCGAATACCTCGACTACTGTCCAAGCAAAACAATCAGATCATGCAAAGCCAACTCAGGACATTAAACTTGGCAGCATGGCGGATAATGTAGTCATACAAAAAACACCTCTCAGTAAAGCTGTGATGGATGTCATTCTGGAATCAAGAAGGCCTAGTACTAGAAAGTCTTATGCTGGAAAATGGAAGAGATTCTGTGCCTGTAACCAGGCACAAGGAACTGATACAGCGGTACCAAATATTCCTCAGATTTTGCAATACTTAACTGAGATGCTGGACAAAGGCCTTTTTCATCAGTTAAAATTCGTGCCTCTGCCATTTCGGCTCATTACAATACAGAGCCACCACTTTTTCCTCGCCCTTTATTAAGGCAGTACCTCAGAGGAGCCAAAAGTTTAAGGCCCCCAAGGAGACTACCAATACCTGCATGGGACCTCAACTATGTTTTGGAAAGGCTCACCCTGCCTCCCTTTGAGCCAGCTGCTACTGCTGATATGAAGTTTTTATGTTGCAAAACAGCTCTGCTCTTAGCAATTACTTCTGCAAGATGAGTTTCAGAGCTACAGGCACTCATGGCTGTGGAACCTTTCATCATTTTTCATCCAGACATGTTCTCCCTGAGGACAAACCCAACATTTATGCCTAAAGTAGTGTCCAGTATGGCTCTTAACCAAGCCATCCATCTGCCAACCTTTTACCCAAATCCACAGAACAAGGGGGAGAGAATTCTGCATTCTTTGGAAGTACACAGACAGCTTAGATTCTACTTGGACAGAACCAAAGCTTTCAGGAAGAAAGAGCAATTACTAGTGGCATATGCTGCAGGATCACAAGGAAAGCCTATCTCATAGCAGACTATTTCTAAGTGGTTAGGCCACTGCATTAGTTTCTGCTACTTACACCATGGCAAGCCAGTGCCTAAGGGCATTAGGCCTCATTCCACCAGAGCTGCAGCCAACTCAGCAGCCTTTCTCAGGGGAGTACCAACCAGAGACATTTAAGAGGCGGCTTCTTGGAGTTCAGTGCACACCTTTACAAAGCATTATCATCTGCCACTCTACTCTAAATCCAGGGCAGGCTTTGCCACTGCAGTTCTGCAGGGCCTCATAGCCGCTCCTACTGCTGTCTAGTTCCAGCCTCCCAACCATAGCCTTGGGATTCTATCCAAATGTAATGACTGCAACAGTGAAACACGAAGAACATAGTACAGTTGTGTACACTTACCATAAATGTAGATGTTCGAGTGTATTCACTGTTGCAGTCCAGGTTACCCACCCGCCTTCCCCCTTTTTCCTTTTGGATCTTATCTTTCCTTCTCTGATTTATACCACCTATGTGGTGTATTTGCTTATAGATGAACGAATTTATATTGGTGTATTTCTGAATATATTATATATATATATATATATATATATATATATATATATATATATATATATATAAAGTTTGGCTACCCCTTTTGGGGGCACCTGACATCTGGGGCAAGAAAAACTGGAGTAAATGGCGTTGGCTGTTTCTTTTATACCCCTGATGGCCTGACATCAGGGAAGGGGCAACAGCAGCCGATGTAGGACTCAAGACTTTGGAATTCAGGCCGGCTGAGGGCAACCTGCCAGCAGGATTACCCAAATGTAATGACTGCAACAGTGAATACACTCGAACATCTACATTTATGGTAAGTGTACACAACTGTACTCTCCCTCATGCCCCCTGACCTGCTGACAGCTTGGATGATTTCACATTGATTCCAAAAAGACTTGTTTTCTGAGGATGTGCTTAAAATTATGAATGAGGCTAGAGAAACAGATAAAAATATTTCCTAGCCATACAGAAAATATTCTCCTTCTGGTGCCAGTCTGGAATCATTGACCAAAGTAAAATTAAAGTGGCTATAGTCCTAGAGTACCTGTCAGAGCTTGAGACCAAATCTGGCCTAGCTTATACATCTGCCAGTGTATATAGCTTCTGTGCCTTTTTAGGCTGTCTAAACATGGATCTACTCTTGTACTCCAGGCAATCTGGAGTAAAGGGGATCCTCCATATTAGACTGCCTAGACAGGTAATTGCTTCAGCACTGGACCTCAGCTGTGTACTAGAAAGACTAACCGTGTCACCTTTTGAATGAGCTGCTTCAGTTACTTTCCAGTTGTTATCCTTGGAAGACATTTTTGATGGCTGTTTATTAGGAGAATTTTTGAAATCAAGGTCTTAATGTGGAAAGAACCCTTTTTAGTTTTTCATTACGGTAGGGTATCCTGTCGCACTAGACCTTCATTCATGCGTAAGATAGTACCTGTGCATCAACCAAGCCTTTTAATTTCTCAACCCCCCCCCCCCAAACAAAGCCATGGAATAGTGGAGAAAGGACTGTTTGTTTTTGCCAGATGTGCACAGACAGCTGAGATTTATGTAGAACAAAATAATTCAGAAAGTCTGGTCCTCTGCTTCTCTCTTTTACAAAAGGGAAAAGCATGAAAACCAGTAAACAAATTAACCCTTTTCAAATGGCTTGCTAAATGCATCTGTTACTACTCATCCCATAGCAAAGTCATTCCAGGATATATCATGGGCCATTTAGATAGAGCCACTGCAGCCATTACCATCTTCCTTTAGCTTATTAGCAGAGAGGCCATTCTGAAAGCAGCAACCTGGATGTGTGTGCATTCTCTAAATACTGCAATTCAGGGGCAACTTCTATGGCCTGTGCAGGTTTGCCTGTGCTGTCCTGCAGGCTTTTACCTCTTGGTTACAGGTATCCACTCCTCATACTCTCCAATTTAGGAATCTTCCCAAAACTGAGGACTGCAACATGATGAACATAGTACACATGTGGTACTGTCTTACCATAAATGTGGATTTTCAAGTAGATTCATTGTTGCAGTACCATAAAGGTAGATGTTTGAGAAGCTTTGTTGTCACAGTTCACATATCTTTCTCCCTTTCTGACTAGTTCTTTGTCCTGTGTAAATAAGTGATCTGAAGTAGTTAACTTAATTTGTCCATCAACCTGTGGGTATCGGATCCATATCGGATCCGAGCCGGCAGCTTCAAACAGCTAAGATCTGAGCTCCAAGCTCCTCCCCTTGCCCATAATCCCCTGCTAACCCTTCCTGACCTCAGATCTCATTTGCCGCGGTTCAGTCAACAGCTGTGAACGAGTTCCAGGCATGAGAGTAGATTGTTTTTGTGAGAAAAATCCTTTTCTTTTTCTGTTATAATAGTAAAATCTGTGTGTGTGTTACTCCTTAGTTAGTTTCTAATTGTTAATTGTTTTTTGTAGTTGATTTTTAGTTAAATTACCCCCCCCCCCCCCCCCCCGTGTGTGTGTGAAGGCGTGTTTGTCTTTGGGCCTAGTGTAATCTTGTCATTAGTCATGTCTGAGGCCCCTAAAGCCTTCTTTTCTAAATGCACCGAGTGTGGCCATAAGCTGTCTCCAGTGGATCTCCACACTAGGTGTGTTATCTACCTTGGGGATGACCACCTCTCCTCAGGCTGCAGTATTTGTGCAGCCTTCAACCCTAGGGCTTTGAGGGACAGGAGGTCGAAGTTGATTCTGGCGGGACTGTTGCCCCCGGACTCGACTTCGTCCACCTCCCTCCGTGGCACCGGCTGCGGCAGTGCCACCTTCCATCCCTGCTCCCCTGGCCGGGACTCACCCTCCCACCTCAGGCCAGGAGGAGAGGGAAGCTAGGAGAGAGAGGAGAAAAGAGAAGCACCACAAGCGGCGGGCCGAGTCTTCCTCCTCAGCCCCACCGGCCAAGAAAGCAGCTTCTCCCAGGGCCTCCGGGCCTTCACCTTCCCGGCTCCATTCACCCCGCTTTTCCCCGGAGGAGGAGGAGACCCGGCTGCCTTCTAGGTCATCGAGGCGGCACTCCTGGCCCACCTCGGTGACCTCCTCTAGGTCAACCCGTAGCTTGTCCGATGCAGACATGGACCGGATGATGCATAGGTTCCTCCAGGCCCAGATGCAGATGGGAGTGCTCCTGCCCCCCCCCCCCTCTGGGGGGGGTAGCTCGACCCCCTTTTTCACCCCGATTGCTCCTTCTCTGACCCAGTTCCAGGTCTCTGAAACTTCGGAGCCGGGTAGCATGGGAGCCGGGGGAGTGTCGGCGCCGATAGTACCTCGTACTTCGGCGCCGACGGCACCTTCGAGTTTGGCTTGTCCGTTTTCGGTTCGGAGCTCTCGGAGCCGAGAGCTGAGCTTCGGATCTGGAGGTGTCAGTGTGTCTTCGGCTCCGTCTCTGTCGGAGCATACTGGCCCTTTGGATCCGATTGCTTCGGCGCCGGCTCCGATCCACACATCAGATCCAAGGGGGCTGCTCTCGGATCCCAGAGAGAGCAGTTCTCCTTCGGCGTTCGATGTCGTGGAGAGGGTATTGTCGAGGGATTCGAGGCCCCAGGCTCCTGCTACGGTTCCACCCTGCACTCCCTCTCAGACGGGCCTACCTTCCATCACCCGGCCCCAGGGACAGCCTGCACCTACGTCCCAGATAGTTCCCTTGGAGGAACAGGATGTGGTTGGTGAGGCCTCTTCGGATAGCCCCCCCGAGGAGGTTCCTCACAAACGTAAGTGCAAGAGGAGGCACTTGGACTCACCTGAGTCCATGACAGAAGGCACAGACTTAGAGGAAGGGGAAGACGTCTCCTTCGGAGACATCATGGAAATGCTTCGAATTAGAGGGGGGTGGTCAGCCCAAAATCTTTCCTCTGATGAGTCTGTGTTTCTGGAGGCGTTTGAAACAGGCCCATCTACCTCTTGGGTGTCCCCTCCCGCCGACCCCTTGGTAGACCTGATTACTACCAGGGCATGGAAGGAGCCCATTCCAAAGAGACCAGATAAAATCCTCAGCCCCCCTTCTGATAGGACGTGTTGGAGCAAGGGTGCTCCTGTAGATGCCATGTTGGTGGCGGCCGCCACCAGAAAGGAACTAGCCCAGGAGCGTTCCTCGATCCGTCCTCCAGACAAGGAGTCTCGGACGATGGACCGCCTGGGGAAGCGGATGTTCGCTTCAGCCACCTTCTCCGTAAGATCGCTGAATTATATGGCACACGTGATACGACTCCAGTGGGATCTCATCAAAGAATACGCCGGGTCGCCCCCAGAGTCCATGTCGGCCGAGGATAAGAAGGTATTCTCAACCCGAATGGCCACTCTCAAATCCATTACGAACACCTCTATGCGGCCCATGCTATGGAAGGAGCCGCTAGAGCTAGCGGAGCGGGCATTGTCTTACAACGGCATGCTTGGCTCCGACATTGCGATTTTGCAGAACCCTTCAAGGCATCCTTCGCTAATGCCCCATTTGACGGTTCTTCGCTATTTGGCAAGACCGTACGCAACATGCTGGTCCAGAGCGAGAAAGACGGGAAGACTTCTGCCGTCAGTGTCCACTTCTCGGCTCCCCAGAGGTCCTTCTCTAGGAACCAAAAGGGACAGAAGAAGATGTGGTTCCGGACGTCTCAACAGTCTCGTTTCGCTCCGGACCCCTTGTCCTTCAGAGGCAGAGGAGGACAGGGTGGACGCCGGCCCAGAGGCAGAGGGGGACCGAAGAATTTCGGGTTGAGAGAACCATTTTCTGATTGGCCCGTGCACCAAACCCTGAAGGATTACCCGACTGCTCCACTCTGGAGGCAGTCAGGGGGCGCTTCTCGAGGCACTTAGCAGTTTGGGAGTCCATCACAACAGATCTCTGGGTGCTTCGAATCATATCCAGAGGTTACAAGATCCCCTTTCTCAATCTCCCCCCCAAACCCCGGAGCCTCCCCGATGTTCCACCCAATCAAAGGGAGGCAGCAGCCACAGAAATACTCCAGCTGCTAGAAAAAAGAGCAATCCAGCACGTCCCCCCAGACCAATCCAGATCAGGCTTTTACTCCAGGTTCTTCTTGGTTCCAAAAAAGATGGGGGACTTGAGACCAATCCTCAACCTGTCCTTTCTAAACCTGTCAGTGGCCAAAGAAAAGTTCCGGATGGTCACCATTCAATCCATTCTCCCACTCCTGCAGGAGAACGACTGGATGTGCTCTATAGACCTCAAGGATGCGTACTACCACATTTTGATGGGCAGGCGATCCAGAAGGTTTCTCCGCTTCCGACTAGGAGCCAGCCACTACCAGTTCAGGGTCCTTCCCTTTGGTCTCACCACAGCCCCCAGGGTGTTCACCAAAGTCTTGGCAGTTGTAGCGGCCCACCTGAGACTCCACGGAATACAGCTCTTTCCGTACCTGGACGACTGGCTCCTGACCGCCCCCACCAGGCATCTACTGTGTTCAGCCAGAGATTACTTCCTCCACTTGGCCTCCTGACTGGGAATCACAATCAATATCAAACAATCTTCTCTTCAACCAACCCAGATTTTGGACGTCATTGGGGCCAGATTAGACACAAACCTTTTGCAAGTCTTCTTAACTCCAGACCGGCTGCGAACACTAAAGCTCCACGTGTTGGCCCTTCTACACTCCCCGGTTCCTCCAGCAGAATTGGTCCTGAGGGCTCTAGGTTCCATGGCGGCAACAATCAACCTGCTACCCTTAGCGCACTTGAACATGAGGGTACTACAAGGGACCTTGCAGGTTCAATGGTCCATCCTGCAACATCCACTGAGTTCACCCATCCCCCTCAGCAGGGTTTGCAGGAAAGCCTTATTCTGGTGGCTCCAGTCCCCAGACCTCCAGAAAGGGTGCCCCTTCTCTATGTCCCATCCTCTAACCACGGTGACCACGGACTCTTCTCGCCCCGGGTGGGGGGGGGCACTGTATGGGCAGAACAGTCCAAGGCACGTGGACGCATTCAGAGACCTTGTTGCATATCAGTGTCCTAGAGATGAGAGCGGTGCTTTTGGCATTGCAAGCACTCCAAGCCCTTCTTCCCTTGGGGACAATTGCAATTCAGACAGACGACATGTCAGTAGTCTGGTATATCAACAAGCAAGGGGGAACCAGATCCTATCCACTTTGTCGAGAGGCCATGAGAGTTTGGGAATGGGCGATCTCCACCAACCGCTTTCTCATAGCGACACACATTCCGGGCCGGTCGAACATCTTGGCAGACAGGCTGAGTCGAACCATCCTTTCACCGTACGAGTGGTCTCGGAACTCGAGAGTAGTGAAGCAAATCTTCCTCGAGTGAGGTCAACCTTGCTGCGATCTCTTCGCGTCTCCTTTGAACGCAAAGTGCAGCGACTACTTTGCTCTAATTCCCCCACCAGGGGAATCCCCGAAAGACACTCTGGTGCATGTTTGGCCATCCGGTCTAGTTTATGCTTATCCACCTCTTCCCCTAATGCTAAAATCCTTGCAGAAAGCCCGTCGGTTGGGGAGCAGAGTGATCCTTATAGCCCCATTCTGGCCTCGTCAAGCGTGGTTCCCTTGTCTATGGTCTCATCTAGTGAATCCCCCATGGATTCTAGATCCCACTCAGGATCTGATCTCTCACCCACTAGGATTAACAACCCTGAACCTGGACAACCTCAAGCTTACAGCTTGGCTGATCCAGTTCCAGTAATAGCTAGGACTCCTGGTATCTCGTCCTCTGTTAAGGCTATTCTAGTAGCCACTCACAAGCCTTCTACGAGAAAGGTTTATAATAGCAAATGGAAACGCTTTTCAATTTGGGCGGAGCGCAGAAACTTGGACCCCTTTACAGCTCCGTTACCAGCAGTGCTAGAATTTTTGTCTATCTTATTCGACCAGGGTGCTAGCTCCTCTACGGTCAAAGTCCAGTTAGCCACAATCTCCCACTATCATGTGGAAAGTGATCTCGGTCCATTGGCCTCTTCCAAATTATGCAAGACCTTCTTAAAAGGCACTTTCCTCTTGAGGCCTTCGGTTAAACATGCAGTTCCTCCATGGGATTTAACTCTTGTTCTCCAGTCTCTGACAGCTCCTCCCTTTGAGCCTGCAGCTTCAGTGGATCTAAAATACTTATCTTGGAAGACGGCCTTTCTTATTGCCATCACTTCGGCCAGAAGGGTTTCTGAGCTTCAAGCCTTTTGCGCCAAACCACCATACCTGGTTTTCCATAAAGATAGAGTTTCTCTCAGGACCAATCCCTCCTTTTTGCCCAAAGTTGCTTTGGAGCCCAGTATCAATCAATTAATTTACCAGTATTCTTTCCAAATTATCAGAACAAGGGTGAATACAAGTTGCATTCTCTGGACATACACAGGCAATTGAGGTTCTACTTGCACAGGACTGCTGACCACAGGAAATCTGAGCAACTCTTTGTATCCTTTGCTAAACCTTCTTTGGGAAAACCAGTATCAAAAGTTACACTGTCCAGATGGATCTCCCAATGTATACTTCTTACATATAAGAGTTCTGGCCGACTTGAACCCGAAGGAGTCCACGCCCACTCTATTCGATCGATTTCCACCTCTGCTGCCTTTTGGTCCAGAGTATCATTGGATGACATTTATTCAGCAGCCACTTGGGCATCATCTTATACTTTCATTAACCATTACAAGTTGGATATAATTTCCAGAGGTAGAGCATCCTTCAGCTCTGCAGCGCTCCGGAATATCCTTCCATGAGGACCTCCCAAGGATTGGGTAGCTGGGGACTCTGTCCCACAGGTTGATGGACAAATGAAGTTAACTACTTCAGATAAAGGAGTTATGTACTCACCATAACGTTCCATCTGAGTAGGTAAACTTCATTTGTCAGCATCCGACCCCCCTCCATCTCCCTAACCTATAAGCCTGTACTAAAAGGATTCCTTGCCCTTCGTTCCCGGATAACTCTAGGTTAGGATGTGCAGGTGATCCTTTGTGTTGTAATGCTCTGTGTTGCTAAGCAAACTCTATCTGAAGTCAGGAAGGGATAGCAGGAGATTATGGGCAAGGGGGAGGAGCTTGGAGCTTGGATCTTAGCTGTTTGAAGCTGCCGGCTCGGATCCAATATGGATCCGATACCCACAGGTTGCTGACAAATGAAGTTTACCTACTCAGATGGAACGTTATGGTGAGTACATAACTTCTTTTTTCACAAACAACTTCATAAAGCTGAGCAGTGCCTCAAGGATGTGGGAAGGGTAAGCATAGAGAGAAAACATAAAAATGTTATGTAATAGTCTTAAGTATGTCATAGACAGTCAAGAAGTGGCAAAACATGATAGAATAAATTAATGATAGAAAAAATGCCAATTTTTTTTTGGTCAGTACATGCAGAAAATGATGGTGATAGCCTGAGGCATTTTTTCAGTGCAAGCAATGAAAGAAGAATAAGATATGTGGAGAGGAATTCACTTTACAAGCTCGACATTTTAAAACATCGAAATTCATATGGCCGAGACCATCTAATCGATGATGTTCTTCGTGTTTCACTGTTGCAGTCATCACATTTGGGTTATCTGCTTGGAGTAACCCTCAGTAGGCCTGATTATCAAAGTCCTTAAGTCCTGCGTCGGTTGCTAATTCCTCTTCCGTGACGCCAGGTAGTCAGGGGTATAAAGCATGCAGCCGGCGCCTTTACATCAGTCTTTCTTGCCGTGCGGTGCCCGAAGCAGAAGCAGTTCGCAATTGCCGGCTGACCGACTCCTGAAAATTTTGTCTTCAACTAAAGTTAAGTGCCCTGTTGGGGAAAAATTTTCTTGCTCTGAACAGATGTCAGTAAAAGTCAATAATTGTATTTCTTGTGGAAAGCAAATACCTCATACAGATTTTCATTCGTACAGTAGTCCTTGCCTAGGCCCTGACCACAACGTACCTCGCTGTCGGTTTAGTGCCTTATTTAAGCAGCAAACTATTTGTCGTCTGTATATTTACGCTTCTAAATATTTTAGTACTCTTTTCAGTTATCCAGATATATCTTCGGTTAGCCATCCGACTACCGACATTCCAAAAAAATACAAAGATAAAGACAGAGGCAGGCCGCCTAGGTCCAAAGCTGCCGACAATGCTTCTCCTAAGCCAGTTTGACGGTACTCAGTGAGGCACTTTCGCAGCCCCTGATACCCGCTACTTCAGATTCGCAAGCCTCTACTGAGACCCATTCGGAGTCCGGTATGACGCGAGATGCTTCATCTGTGGAACCTGCGGATGTCTCTACCTTGGATTTGTCTGGAGCCGCTGTGCAGGCACCAGCTTCTAAGAATGTATTCAAGCCTACTGACTTGCATATTAAACCAACGCCATCTTCTTCTTCAAGGCCTAAATCTCAAACCATGCCTAGAAAACCGATGCCCAGACCGCATGGTCAGGCCTCCCTGCCTAAAAAAACAAATGATAAGAATGGCTGAAGACCTTATTACTTTAATCAGGGGAAGCCAACCTTCCCCCTCTAAGAGACCTAGGACTGAATTTGCTTATGATACTTCTGACCAGGATTCTGAAATTTGTTTCCTCTGATGACCAGGATTTACCCTTATCTTCCTATGAGGATTCTGATGCAGAGGACTCTATTCCCTCTAACCCCCCCCCCCCCCCCCCAGAGAATTTCTGTTTTGGTGAAACCTTGCGTACTCTTAGGGAGCATTTTCATTGGGAAAGCCAGGATTACTCTGATTCTAAAAAGAGGCTTAGGGATTTCTTACTCCTGCCCCAGCACAGGCCTTTAGCTATCCCTCCTGTACTAGACATTATTGATGATGCCTTTTCGGAATCTAGCTTGGCTACTGACTCTTTACCTCCTGCTCACAGAAAACCTGATGGATATTACAGGGTTCCTGACTCTCACAAGTTCCTTTTTTAAAAATCCTACTGCGGATCCTGAGACCATTTCACAGGGACCCAAGGGCATTAAGGCTACTACTGCCAAAAATCCTACCCCCTCTGATAGAGACTCCAGGGCACTGCATAGATGGGGTAAGAAGGTATACACTTCTGCAACCTTGGCCATTAGGGCCTTAAATTGTCAGTTTAATATGTTAAGGTATCAACAGCATATTATTGGATTGCTTAAACAGAAAATGATGTTGATTTCCGACTGTGCTGAAAATAAGGATTTACATGATTTAAAGCATTCTGCTGAACAGGTTGGAAAACATACTTTGCAATATGCTTTTGATTCACTAGAGGCATCTTGCAGGGCTGCTGTCACTGTGTCTGTACTTAGAAAGCATGCTTGGCTTAAGGAACAATCCTTGCCAGATCATGTTAAAGCTAAATTGTTGGATGCTCCCTTAAATCAGGACTGCCTTTTTGGGAACAAAGCAGAAGTTCTTAAAAAGATGGAGGAAAAAGCTAAATATATGCAAACTGTTGGATTTCCTACAAGTACAGCCTCCAAGATTTAGTAGGCATTGGCCCTCTAAGAATTGGTCCTATCGTGCCTCTTCCAGGCCTTCTCAGTCCAAACCCAGAACCAGCAGAACACCCAGGCTTCAGTCCCAGGTTACACACAGGACTAAGCAGTGGGGGGCTCCCACTTCCAAATCAGAGAGTAGTAAGACTCCCCCTATAGTAAACTGTCGCAGTAACTTAACTTTAAAACTTCCAAGCACTTCTCAACTGACTGCTCCTTTAGGGGGAAAGATTGCTCTGCAGGCAAAAAACTGGGAACTCCTTACCCAGGACAAATGGGTTTTAAATATAATTTCCCAAAGATACAGATTTCACTTCCACATGTTACCAACCCCAAACGGTTGGCTAGATCTACCCCCAAATCAGTGGGCAGAGGCTCATAAGCAAGTACTCTCTCTCTTAAGCATAAAGGCTATCCAAACTGTACCAGAAGGGGAAAAGGGACAAGGTTTCTACTCAAGACTTTTCCTGATACCCAGAAAAGACAACTCATGGCGTCCTATCCTGTACCTTTCTGTCTTAAACACCTTTTTGGTGATTCCAAAACTCAAGATGCTAACTCTTCACCAGTTGCTTCCTATGCTAGGCAAAGATGCCTGGTTGGCAACACTGGATTTAAAGGAAGCCTACCTGCACATCCCAATCAGGGAATCTTGCAGCAGATACCTATGCTTCAAAGTAGGCTACATGCACTATCAGTTCTGTGCACTATCCTTTGGCTTATCTGCTGAGCCCAGGGTATTTACAAAGTGCCTAGCTCCAGTCATTGCATTTTGTAGGCAAAGAAATATTCAACTGTACCCATACCTGGATGATTGTCTAATTCAGGCAGAAAGCCAGGACATACTTTTGAATCATCTGGCATTTGTACAAAAGGTGCTAACTTGTCTGGGGTACACCATAAATGAAAATAAATTACATCTGGTACCCTGTCAACAAATTATACTCCTGGGATCAAGCTTGAACTCAACTTCCTGGATGGCTTTCCTCATGCCAGAGCAACAAATTCATTTGACAACTTACTTCAAACTAGTGGCCACAAAAACCCTGCTATCTGCAAGGCAAATACTGCAGGCCTTGGGGTTCGTGGCCTCCTGCATTCTACTAATTCCATATGCAAGACTGCATATGAGGAAACTACAATGGTATCTAAAAAGCCTATAGTGTCAACATTCTCAGGATCTAGAAGCAATGATCTATGGTTAGAATTCCTTTGGTGGGCAGAGGCCTGCCACCAAAACAAGGGACTACCACTCACTCTACCCCCTGCCGCCCAAACCCTAACAACAGATGCATCAGACTATGCATGGGTGGGGGGGGGGGGCTCATCTGTCAGGTAAGTGCATTCAGGGCAAATGAAACCCAAGTCAAATGCACCTGCGTATCAATCAAAAATAAATGTTAGCTGTACAGAATGCTCTGACAGCCTTCAAGGACCATATTCTTCCAGGACAATTAATGGTAAAGATGGACAAAACCACTGTTATGTGGTACATAAACAAGCAGGAGGGGTACCCATTCTTACCCCCTCTGCAGACTAGTCATGGGTCTGTGGAACACAGCCTTGAACTACCAAGTGCATCTACAGGCTCATTTCCTGCCAGGAAAACTAAATACACTGGCAGACGAACTAAGCAGAAATCTCATGGACCCACACAAGTGGAAACTGGAACCAAATACTTTCAACATGTTGATAAACAAATGGGGGAGCCCAGATATAGACCTGTTTGCCTCCCCCCAGAACTACCAATTGGACATATTCTGCACAAGTACTCCCCACAAACAAGCTTGGAAAGTGGATGCTCTGCCCTTCAGCTGGAAAAATCTATCAGTTTATGCCTTTTCTTCTCTGCCTCTCCTCTCCAAAGTACTACTAAAGATCAAACAGGACAAATCAAGGATGATACTGATTGCACCAGACTGGCCACGCCAACACTGGTACCCCCTCTTGCGCAGTGTGTCACTGCTAGCCCCATGGCACCTCAGACCCCTACCCTGCTGTCACAGCAGGAGAGTCAGATTCTGCACCCCCAGTTTCAAACCCTGAACCTGGCAGCCTAGCTAATTACCTAATCTCTCCGTTACTATCCCTCAGTAAACAAGTGTTGGATGTCATGTTGGAGGCAAGGAGGCCTGGTGCTAGAAAATCTTATGCTGAAAAATGGAAAGGATTCTGTGCCTGGAACCAAACTCAAGGGATGGCCACAGCAGTGCCCAGTTTACCTCAGATTCTTCAATACTTGAGTGAGATGCTTCACAAGGACCTTTCCTTTTCCTCCATCAAAATTCACTCCTCAGCCATTTCAGCACAGAACCACCCCTCTTTTCTCATCCACTGCTCAAGCAGATGTTCTGCGTGTTTCACTGTTGCAGTCATTACATTTGGGTAATCTGCTTGCAGGTTGCCCTCATTCAGCCTGATTAACAAAGTATTGGGTCCTGCGTCGGTTGCAGTCCCTTCTTCCATGACGTCAGGGGTATAAAACATGCAGCCGACTCCATTACATCAGTCTTTCTTGCTGTCCAGTTCCCGAAGCAGAAGCAGTGCAAGTGCCGGTCGGCCGACTCCTGAAATTTTCGTTTTCGAGTTTCAGAACCGAAGTCTTCAACTTAAAGCTAAGTTACCCCGTTGGGGAAACTTTTTCTTGCTCGTTTCCGATGTCAGTAAAAGTTAATAAGTGCATTACTTGTGGAAAGCAAATACCTCAAAGATTTTCATTCGTACTGTATTCCTTGCCTAGGCCCTGACCACGACATACCTTGCTTTCGGTTTTGTGCTTTATTTAATCAGCGCACTATCTGTCGTTGGTATATTTTTGCCTCTAAATATTTCGGTTCTCTGTTTAATTATCCAGAAATGTAGTCGTTTAGCCAACCAACTACTGGGATTCCGAAAAAATGTAAAGATAAAGACAGAGACAGGCTGCCGAGGTCCAAAACTGCTGATGACGCTTCTCCTAAGCCAGTTGCCAGTTCGCTGGTACTCAGTGAGGCACTTTTGCAGCCTGTGATACCCGCTACTTTTGATTCGCAGGCCTCTACTGAGACCCATTCAGAGTCTGGTATGCCACGAGATGCTTCAACTATGGAACCCGCGGATGTCTCTACCTTGGATGGGTCCGGAGCCGCTGTGCAGGCACCGACTTCTAAGGATGTATTCAGGCCTACAGACTTGCATATTAAATCGACGCCTCCTTCATTACTAAGGTCTAAATCTCGATCCATGTCTAAAAAACCGACGCCCAGGCCACATGCTCAGGCCCCTATGTCTAAAAAACAAATGATAAAAATGGCTGAAGATCTAATAACTCTAACCAGGTGTAGTCAACCCCCCCCCCCCCTCTAAGAGGTTTCTTCTGATTATTCTGATGACCTGGATTTGTCCATACCTACTTATGAGGATTCTGATGCAGAGGATTCTATTACCTCTGCTTCCCCTCCTGAGGATTTTTCTTTTGGGGAAACCTTACATACTTTAAGGGAGCATTTTCACTGGGAAAGCCTGGAATTTTCTGATTCAAAAAGAGGCTTAGGGATTTCCTTCTTCTACCTCAGCATAGGCCTTTGGCTATTCCTCCTGTACTAAACATTGTTGATGATGGTTTCTCGGAATCCAGTTTGGCCCCTGATTCCCTGCCTCCTGCTCCTAGTAAACCTGACAGATACTACAGGGTTCCTGAATCCCACAAATTCCTTTTCAAAAATCCTATTGCAGATCCAGAGACCATTTCTCAGGGGCCCAAAGGCATTAAGGCTTCTACTGCTAAAAATCCTACCCCTTCTGATAGAGACTCCAGGGCGCTGGATAGATGGGATAAAAAGGTTTATACTTCAGCAGCCTTGGCAATCAGACCTTTAAACTGCCATTTTCATATGGTAAAATATCAGCAACATGTCATTGGACTGCTTAAACAGAAAATTATGTTGATTCCTGACCGTGTGGAAAATAAAGATTTACAGGACTTAATGCATTCTGCTGAACAAGTTGGAAAACATGCTTTGCAATGTGGTTTTGATTCTTTAGAGGCCTCTTACAGGGTTGCTGTTACTGGGTCTGTGCTTAGAAGGCATGCTTGGCTTAAGGAGCAATCTTTGCCGGATCATGTTAAAGCTAAATTGTTGGATGCCAATTTTAAATCAGGACCACCTGATTGGCAACAAGGCTGAAGAAGTTCTTAAAAAGATGGAAGATAAAGCTAAATCTATGCAAACTGTTAAAGATTTTTTACAAGTGCAACCTCCTAGATTTAGTAGACACTGGCCTACTAAGAATTGGTCCTTTCCAGCCCCTTCCAGGTCTTCTCAAACCAAACCCAGACACAGCAAAAACCCCAGGTTTCAGTCCCAGGGGACTGTCCGAGCTAAGCAGTGGGGGGCCTCCACTTCCAAATCTGGGAATAACAAGACACCCCCCTATGGTAAACAGTCTCAATGACTTCCTTTTAAAATTTCCAAGCACTTATCTTCTGACCGCCCCTTTGGGGGGAAAGATTGCTCTTCATGCAAAGAACTGGGAACTCATAACCCAGGACAAATGCGTTTTAAATATAGTGTCCCAGGGATACAGATTTAATTTCCATACGTTGCCAACATCAAATGGGTGGCTGGACCTGCCCCCAAATCAGTGAGCAGACGCTCAAAAACAAGTACTTTCTCTTTTAAGTATGAGGGCTATTCAACTGGTTCCAGAAGAGGAAAATGGACAAGGTTTCTACTCCAGACTTTTCCTGGTACCCAGAAAAGACAAATCATGGCTTCCAATCCTGGACCTGTCTACTCTAAACACCTTTCTGGAGATTCCAAAATTCAAGGTGCTGACTCTTCACCAATTACTTCATATGCTAGGCAAAGATGCCTGGTTGGCAACATTAGACTTAAAAGAATCATACCTGCACATCCAAATCGGGGAATCTTGCAGAAGATACCTACGCTTCAAAGCAGGCTACATGCATTATCAGTTCTCTGCACTGCCCTTTGCCTTGTCTACTGGGCCCAGGGTATTCACAAAGTGCCTGGCTCCAGTTATTGCATTTTGCAGGCAAAGAAGTATTCAATATACCCATATCTGGATGATTGTCTAATTCAGGCAGAAAGCCAGGGCATACTTTTGAATCATCTGGCGTTTGTAAAAAGGGTTCTAACTTGTTTGGGGTACACCATAAACGAAAAGAAATCAGAACTGGTACCCTGTCAATAAATTATTTTCCTGGGAGCAAGCTTGAATACAACTTCCCAGATGGCTTACCTCACGCCAGAAAAGCAAATTCATTTGATAACCTATTTCAAACAAGTGGCCACAAAAACCCTGCTATCTGCAAGACAAATACTGCAAGCCTTAGGGTTCATGGCCTCCTGCATTCTTCTAATTCCATATGCAAGACTGCATATGAGGAAACTACAGTGGTATCTAAAAAGCCTATGAAGTCAACATACTCACAGCCTAGAAATAATGATTCCTATTATACCTTGCCTACGCCTAGAGTTCCTCTAGTGGGCAGAGACCTGCCACCAAAACAAGGGACTACCATTCACACTACCCCCTGCCACCCAAACCTTGACAACAGATGCATCAGACTATGCATGGGGGGGCTCACCTGGCAGGGAAGTGCATTCAGGGCAAATGGAACCCAAGTCAAATGCACCTACATATCAATCAAAAAGAAATGTTAGCTCTACAGAATGCTCTGACAGCTTTCAAGGATCTACATTCTTCCAGGACAACTAATGGTAAAGACGGACAACACCACAGTTATGTGGTACATAAACAAGCAGGGGGGGTACACATTCATACCCCCTCTGCAGACTAGCCATGGCATTGTGAAACACAGCCTTGAGGTACCAAGTGCACCTACTCAATTCCTGCCAGGGAAATTAAATACACTGGCAGACGGATTAAGCAGAAACCTCATGGACCCACAAGAGTGGAAACTGGAACCAAGGATTTTCAACATGTTGACAAGCAAATGGGGAAGCCCAGACATAGACCTATTTGCCTCCCCCCAGAACTACCAATTGGACAAGTTTTGCACAAGGACTGCCCACAAACAAGCCTGGAAAGTGGATGCTCTGTCTTTCAGCTGGAAAAACCTATCAGTCTATGCCTTCCCCCCACTGCCTCTGCTCTCCAAAGTTTACTAAAAGTCAAACAGGACAAACCAAGGATGATTTTGATTGTTCCAGACTGGCCGTGCCAACACTGGTACCTCCTCCTGCGCAGTGTGTCGCAGTTATCACCATGGCACCTGCCTCAGACCCCCTCCCTGCTGTCTCAGCAGGAGAACCAGATTCTGCACCCTCAGCTTTAAACATTGAACCTTGCAGCCTGGCTAATTACTTAAACTCTCCCTTATCATCCTTCAGCAAACCTGTGGTGGATGTCCTCTTAGAGGCAAGGAGGCCTAGTACTAGAAAATCTTATGCTGAAAAATGGAAAAGATTCTGTGCCTGGAACCAATCTCAAGGGATGAGCACAGCAGCGCCCAATTTACCTCAGATTTTGCAATACTTAACTGAGATGCTTCACAAGGGCCTATCTTTTTCCTCCATTAAAATCCATGCCTCAGCCATTTCATAGGTTCATAGGTTCATAGGTTAGTACTAGCTGGGTTTGACATGGCCTTGTATGTTAAGCCAGCTCATTATAACACAAAACCTCCCCTCTTCTCTCATCCTCTGCTCAAGCAGTACCTCAGAGGGGCAAAAATTTGAGACCACCCAGGAGAGCTCCAACCCTTGCCTGGGACCTTAACTTTGTGTTGGAGAAACTCACTGTACCTCATTTCGAGTCAGCTGCTACTGCAGACTTAAAATTTCTTTCTTGGAAAACAGCTTTCCTTTTAGCAATCACTTCAGCTAGAAGGATAACTGAATTACAGGCCCTTATGGCAGTGGAGCCTTTCATCATCTTTCATGCGGACAGGGTGTCACTCAGGACCAATCCATCCTTCATTCCCAAGGTGGTATCCAGTGTGGCTCTTAATCAGTCCATTCATATGCCAACCTTCTTTCCCAATCCACAGAACAAAGGGGGGTGGATTCTACATTCCTTGGATGTGCACAGACAACTTAGATTCTACTTGGACAGGACTAAACCTCAAAGAAAATCCAAACAACTTCTGGTAGCATTTTCTGCAGGGGCAGAGGGGAAGGCTATTTCAAAACAAACTATTTCTAAATGGATAAGCCATTGCATTCATTTCTGCTATAAGCACAATGGAAAACCTATCGCCCAGGGGATCAGATCTCACTCCACCAGAGCTGCATCTACTTCTTCAGCCTTTCTCAGAGGTGTTCCTACCAGGGACATCCTACAAGCTGCTACCTGGAGTTCTGTACATACTTTCACCAGGTGTTATCATTTGCCAATTTTCTCTAAATCCAGAGTTGGCTTTGCCACTGCTGTCTTGCCAGGGCCTTATAGCTGGCCCTAATGCTATATAAACTCCTCGTCCCAACCATAGCTTTGGGAATCTACCTAAATGTAATGACTGCAACAGTGAAACACGAAGAACATAGTACAGTTGTGTACACTTACCATAAATGTAGATGTTCGAGTGTATTCACTGTTTGGAGTCCTGGTTACCCTCCTTCCAGCCCCCTAACTTCTTCTGACTATACCTCTACTTTCCTTTACTATGCTTGAATGCCTTTTTGGTGTATTTGCTTTTTGTTGCAGGTATACCTTTGTGTTTTTTATGTTTATTTGCTCCCTGTTGGGGGGGGGGGCACCTGACATCTGGGGCAAGAAAAACTGATGTAATGGCGTCAGCTGCATGTTTTATACCTCTGACGACCTGACGTCATGGAACAAGGGACAGCAACCAATGCAGGACCCAATACTTTGTTGATCAGGCAGACTGAGGGCAACCTGCAAGCAGATTACACAAATGTAATGACTGCAACAGTGAATACACTGGAACATCTACATTTATGGTAAGTGTACACAACTGTACTTTCCTGTGAAACCTTTTTAAAATTTTCAACGAAAAATGTTGGAGAGAAGGAAGGGAGCATGAGAGTTGACTAGAAGAATTGAGAGTGCATTGGAAATGAAGCAGAGACAGGATTTCAGAGATGAACATTAATAAAACCAGTAACTTAATATGGGATTGCAATGCAATAATTATATTTGTGAAATATGACAAATGCAATAATTATATTTGTGAAATATGACAGAACAAGAAAATCTGTAAGTTTTGGACTTTTTCAGAATTTGTTTGACTTGTGGTGGACTGCAAAGCATATGCCCTACTTCGCTATTAATGTTTAGAAAAGTGCTTTTGGGGAGGGAAAGAGAAGGGAGAAAGTTAACTGTAAGTAAATATTTTTTTCTTAAATACCACTAATTTGGTGTTGTGGTTTTCTTTACATGCTATATAAGGTACATTTTTTCAGTTATTTTTAAGTATAATGGGAATTGTAAACGGGTGCTGCTGTTCTTTTCTTTCTCCCTTCTCTCTTTCATCTTGTCCAGTTTTAAGAAATGAAGGCACTGCAATGTAAAAATAAATAGCATGGTTAAAAAGCATGATAAAGGAAACATTAATGTGCTTTTTGTCATTCTTGCATGGTGGAAAGACTATTAAATACCTTAGATTGATTGAGTAACAAGTTTTAAGAGAAAGCAAGTAAATGAAAAAGAACATTGAATATTATGAGGCTTTTTTCTAGCAATTTTTTCCTTTTATTATAGAGTTTTTTTATTGCAGATGTTCCCTAGACAGTTTTACTCTTTCTTTAGTAGGAGGATTTCATCATGTCTGGTATTCCTGATTCCATGCAGCTAAATAAATGCTCATATAGTGCTTTGGTGTAGGTTTGGACATATGTGCCAGTTCCCATGGAGGCGGAAGGGGCTGTGAAGCTGTTTATACCTTCCCTCAGGAGGTTGTAATCAGCTTTGGAGAATTTATTTTTCTTTGACCCTAGCTGGGGGGGGGGTCAGAGGAGATGGAGACTTCAAAAGTGACCCGTTTGTGGTAAGAACTTACCATGGATGATGACACTGTAGGGATGCTGCAGTGGTTATTCATGTTGATTAATACCAAGTCCAAGATTTTTTCACTTCTTGTGGGGGTATCGACCAACTGGTCCATGGCATATGCAGTGACGAAATTGAGGAATCTCTGGGCATTTGTGTTTTGACATGAGTATTTCTTCCAATCTATGGTTGGATAGTTAGTCACCCAGGATCAGGGTAAAGGGTTGAATCTTGGTAGATATGAAGTGGTGTAGGTAGGAGGAGTGGAGATCTTGAGTGAAAGTTGGAGGCCTGTTGTTAGCTATGATTTGAATAGGGGTCTTGTCAGTTGTTAACTGCACCTTGGGTATTTCCTGTGCATCATACTGTTTGACCAGCCTGGAGGTGTGTATGTCTTTTATATATATATTGCAACTCCACCTACTTTTGCTTTGTTGCCCACGGTTTGGGGTCTGACTGTATGATAAGATGAGTAACCTGATATGGATGGGGTGCTCTCCACAGCTTTGAACCAGGTTTCTGTGACTACACAAATGTCAGCATCTTCCAGGGTTAAGAATGCTTGCAATGAGTGCAGTTTCATATTTAGACTCCTAGCATTTAGCAGCATGACCTTTAATTTACATTTTGATGAAATTTTCATGTTGGTAGTTTTGACCTTATGGCATTGCCTTAAAAAGGCACTGTGGGGGAGGCAAGAGCCTTTGCCAGGAGCCTGAAATCCAAGGGAGACAGATGCAGGCCATCTCTGGCAAAGCATCGTGGTTTGTCAGTCATGCATCCCCCTGGAATAACACCAGAAACTAAGCCAATTGTTAGTCAGTCATTTTCTGTTTGTATTGAGGCATCATTCTGGGTGATGGTAGAATGCTGCTTAAGGCTAGGAACATACTTGACTGGGACACGCATTCTGCGAGCTCAATCATGTCTGTCTTCATATAGTCCAGGGAGGTATGTCTCAAGTCATTCACGCCAACATGGACTATGACAGAGTCATAACAGTACCTATTGAGAGACTTGAGTGCATGATATGGCAGATTCTGGCTCCCGACAAACAACTAGCCGTGACTTTCTCCTTATCCAGCCTGTTGAGGGGCACATCTGTGTGTCTCACAACAGAGTTTCCTATGACTAATATTTTGGGTTTATGTTTAGGCCTTAGTGACTGTGAGACACAGGTGTATGGACTATGTGTGGTGTGGTGGGCAGTGGCATTCACGTGTCTTTTTGCCTCAGAGGTCTGTTTTGTTTGGGTATGTTTTTGCTGAGGATCTCCGCATATGTGGGGGGGTGTTGTGTAGGTGTGGCGTTTATATCACGTTATCGAAAGATGAAAATAGTGAACACTATTTCATCGAACCTAAAATATCTAAACCACATATTATTGAACATTCAGAACAGCAAATTTTTTCCGTGGGGAAAAAATTTGCTATGCCGAAACGCATACACACAATACAAGCACACCTAAGAAACATCAATATACACACATACACTTATAATCCTACAACTAACCCTACACTAAACTATATATACACTACTATCTAGCCACTTGCCTTAACCCAAACCCTAACCTTAACTCACCTAACCCACGCCCTAACCCTAACTCACCTAACCCGGGCCCTAATCCTAACAACCACACAATCGCACTGTACCAGACCCGTAAATCTCCACCACAGTGCTGAAAATAGCGAAGCCACAGAACCGGCCAACCAAATTCTTTCCCTAGGAAAGAATTTGATGTTCTGCAGCTTGGCTATTTTTAGTGTTCGACTTAAACAGGTCGATATTAGAACAGTCGAAGTTTTAAAACTTCGATGTTCTGATATAGACTCTAGGTGTGGCTGGTATTTGAGGTGTGGTGTTCATGTTGACAACCTTCTCAGTGCCAGATAAACTGGCTTATAGGGGAGGAGAGCAATGACACTAGGTGCCTGATGTAATTGCATCTCTCACAAATTGTGTTCCTAGGTAGTAGTAGAAGGTTGTCCGTGTATATGAGGCAGTTGCTACACTGTCTCAGGATGCCCATATCAACCAGACTGGCAGGAGAAAACGTAGGAAATTGTACATCCATATTTGTCAGAAACTGAGGGAGAGAGGCCAGAGAGAGCTAAGATGGTTAAAGGGCGGAAGGTTTAAGAGTAGTACTACTAGGTGATCACACAAGTGCTACTCAGGGAAAATTTGTAGCTAGAATACCTCAAAAAGGGTTAAAAAACATGCAGCTGAAGCTCTGGATGTAGTAAACCTGTATCTAGACTATGCTACTCAATCTGAGGTTAAGAACACAGTAAAAAAATCATAAAGAAGTGCAGATTAACCACTTACAGTCAAAAGAACAGAACTCAAGAGTATGAAAAATACAGTTAAACAGTGATGAAATGCAGTTAAACAGTAAGGAATTGCAGTAGATAGCAATGTAATCAGTCAGTAAATTGCTTTAAAATAGTAGCTCACAATCACAACATTAAAAGACAGCCCAAATAAAGCAGCAATTCAATAGAATACTACCATCAATTTGATAAGGCTGCTGACAGGCAGTAGTAAATGTGGCAAAATAAATGCAGTTGGACTCGAGCACAAGCAGCAAACTGAAGTAGGAAGAGGCACAGTTGTTTTTTTTTTTTAGTAGACAATGTGAGAAGACAGATGATGATTCAAGGTTGAGAAGCTAAAGGGGTGGGCCTTCACATCTTATCTGGCTGTACACAGTAGAATGAGCTGATGTAATGGGACTGGGCTTGGGAAAGTTTGTGTGCTGAGCTGCCTGTGTACCGTTATCTTTAGTCCTAGTAGTTTCAGCTTCCTCTTCTCATATTTTCTTATATTTTTAATTGTCTGCCTTTTTGTTTAATACCATGGTCAGCTGCTAAGAAACTGTTAATTTACAAGCAGAAAACTGTATGAAGTCAGTTTGATTAAACAGGAAAATGTAACAAAAAATTGTTTTATTATATAAACTTCCTCATGAGTGACGTTATGATAAATTGGAAACCACAAGTATTCAAGGGGTCATGCAGTGCAAGTGTTAAATGAAGTTAGATTTTTCTGAGTAATTGAAGAGTTTTTCATGTAGAGATGTTTGTTAGATATAAATGCCTTTGATTCCTTTCATTCCTTATGTAATATATAGTTTTGTGCTTATTTTTAGAACAGTTTTTTTATGTTCATAATATACTGCAAAGAAAATGACAAACTTTTTGAAATTTTTGTTGTAGGTTATGTTTTTAGGTGAAATAGAAGAAATATTGGATGTGATAGAGCCATCTCAGTTTAAAAAGATTCATGAACCGTTGTTCCGTCAAATATCTAAATGTGTATCCAGTCCTCATTTTCAGGTTTGTTCACAAGAATTTATTTTATTTTATTTTTTTACTTTTCATTTAGTAAAAACCTATACTAAAAAGAACATTTTTTTCTTTCTGCAGACATTTCCTGTTTCTTGCCAAACTGGCATGTTTTTCTTCCTTAGCTAGAACTACCTTAAAAAGGTTGGGTTATAATAATTGATAATAAAAGTGTGCCAGCTTGCTGTTAGCTTGGGTTCTGATACCTTTTCTTCATGTGAAAGGGAGTGATAAGGAATGTGCTTCAACGTTTTCAAGGAAGAAGTGTTTTTACGATGACCGTCGTGATTTTGCTAGCAGTTAATTTTAATATCAGAAGGATAAGTGTTAAGGTTATCCAGTGCTAGATGTACAGAGACAGTTTATAATTCTCCTGTTGTAGATTTCTTATGCATGCCACGTTCAGAGAGGGGATGTGACTATCCCCATTCCGTTATTTGTTTTTTGTCAGCCTCTTAACTATTATCTTGAGTATGAAATTGGCTTCTTTCCTGTTTCCAGATTACTTGTTTTAGTAAAGAATCTCACCATTTCCTATAGCTTTGATCCTTTCAGAGCTAATGATGTATTTTAAGTTTACTAATATAGATGTGACATCATTAGGGCTTCTTTTGAAATGTCGGGACTCTCATTGCTTAGTCACAAAATTGGGGGGGGGGCTAAAGTACAAGAGATGAGCAAATATAGGATATAGACATTCTCTTTTAAACTTGTTTTTGGAAGGGAGCAAGTCATAAGCCCTCACCTCCTGAACTTATGTATACCAACTCCAAGATAACCATTTCTTGGAATATTCCCTTTTTCTCTTAAGTAAGGCAATCTTGGACTTGACATATAAGTCTAGATTTTCTGTCATTCAGTCTCTGTGTTCCTGGATAGGGCATTTGAGCCTCAGCAGTTCAAACTGTTAACCTGTATTGGATCATCATCTGCTCTTGTTATGAAAGTTTGAGAGTTTATTGGCCTCACTTAACAGTGAACTTGCAGGTTAGCCCATCTCTTGGTGACAAAGTAGTATTTTTAACAGTGAAGAATTGCACCAGTTCTTGCAGATGTTCTTCGTGTTTCACTGATGTTCATCATGCATTACAGCTGCAGTAATCACATATGGGTTTTCAGCCGTCAGGCGGTCCCTCGGTCGGCCGAATTCCAAAGTCTTGGTCCGGCGTCGGTTGTTGTCGCGTACTCTTCTGACGTCAGGAAGGCTAGAGTATATAAGACACAGCCGACGCCATCTTCTTCAGTCTTTTTTGCCGCGCGGTGCCCGAAGCAGAAGCAGTTCACAAGTGCCGGTCGGCCAGCTCCTGAATTACGAAAAATATTTGGAACCGAAGTCTTCATTAAAGCTAAGTACCCCGTTGGGGAACCGTTGGGGAATCTTTTCTTGCCTCAGACCGATGTCAGAAAAAGTTAATAATTGTATTTCTTGTGGGAAGCAAATACCGCATAAGGATTTCCATTCCCTTTGCATACCTTGTTTGGGCCCAGACCACGCCTCGGCTGTCGCTTTTGCGCTACCTTCAATAAACGCACTATCAAGCGTCGGGCGGAGTTCGCCCAACACTTTTTTGGTAAAGCGTTTTATTATAAAATGTCGTCGGATACTCCGACTACCGCTTTGCCCAAAAAACGCAAAGAAAAGGACCGCCAGGCGAGGACCGCGGTCTCCACCGACATCACGCCAAAACAGGCTCCACGTGGTCCGGTTCTCAGTGAGACGCCTTTGCAGTCCCTGACTACCGACGACACTCCCTCGGCGGGGTCTTCTGTACCCGAGACAGCTGGTTCTTCGGCCCTTTCCCAGACTACAACCGAAGCCCCTGCTTATGTCGAGTCTACTAATGTGGACAGATCTACATCCACCCATGGTGTATTTAGGCCTTCATCCTCCTTCTCTGTTAAAGCCTTCACTAAATCCAAAGCAGCCAGGCATCATACTAGGCCGGCTACACAAGGCCCATCACCTGGACCCATGCCTAAGAAACACATGCTTAAAATGGCTGAGGATCTTATCACTCTTATCAGAGGCTCCCAGACCCCTCCGGACAAGAGACCCAGAGTGGAGGAGGAATCTCCTCCTTCTGACCAAGGATCCATTTTATCAGAGCATTCTGATGCTGAAGAGCACTCTTATTCCCCTTTTGAGGATTCGGATGCAGAGCAGTCTATTCCTTCTGTATCCCCCCCTGAGGATTTTTCTTTTGGGGAAACCTTGCACACCTTGAGGGAGCACTTCCACTGGGAAGGCCAAGACTTTTCAGACTCCAAGAAAAGGCTTAGGGAATTTCTCTGGTTACCTCAGCATAGGCCTTTGGCTATTCCTCCTGTTTTGGAGGTACTGGATGATGTTTACTTGGAGGCTTGCTTTAATCCTGATTCACTGCCTCCTGCACCAGTTAAGCCTGATAGATATTACAGAGTACCTAATTCTCATCAATTCCTCTACAAAGGCCATAATGCAGACCCTGAAACTATTTCTCAAGGCCCTAAAGGAATTAAGGCCTCCACTGCCAAGAATCCACTTCCTGCTGAAAGGGAATCTAGATCTCTAGAAAGGTGGGGTAAGAAGGTTTATACCTCGGCCACCCTAGCCATGAGGGCCTTAAACTGCCAGTTTCATATGATTAAATATCAACAATTCCTGTTATCACAATTAAAGACAAAAATGTCGCAACCTGAACAACCAGATATAAAAGAGTTACAGGATATGATGCATAGTGCAGAGCAAGTGGGTAAGCACACTTTACAATGTGGTTATGATGCCCTAGAGGCCTCCAGCAGAGCGGCCGCTACCGGATCAGTCATTCGCAGACATGCATGGCTTAGGGAACAAAATCTGCCAGATCATGTGAAAGCTAAGATTCTTGATGCACCTTTACATAAGGATGTTCTTTTTGGTGCTAATGCTGAGGATATATTACGTAAAATGGAAGAAAAAGCGAAATCTATGCAAACTGTCAAAGCTTTCTTACAGGTCCAACCTCCACGATTTAGCAGGAATTGGCCCTCAAAAAACTGGTCCTTTCCAGCCACTGACAAGCCCCAAAGAGGCAGATACAGACACGGAAGGGGCAGAGGACAATCACAAGGGTCCTATAGAGGCAGACAATGGCAATCTCCGGCACCAAGAGGTGGTGACGACAGTGCACAACAGTACAGGAAGCAAACTCAATGACTCCCTCATTTCCATGTCAAGCAAAATTCAACTGGCAGCACCTTTGGGAGGGAAACTAGCACTATTTGCAAAAAATAAAACCAAAATAAAACTCCAAACTAAAGAATAACTGAAGTCCACGTGAGGCAAAATGACACAACAGCAAAGAACAGCAAAAATAGCGTATACTAATTTATTTTCCGCTTTCGTACCAAACTTCATCAGAATAAATACACATGACAAAACCTTCTCTTAAATACTGCAATAAAACCATGTGATTAATTAACCAATTAAATAATTAAACTAACAAACACTAAAAATATATATATATATATGTAACTTAACATTTTTAAAAAGAACAACAAAAAACATCTATTAATTTAACCTTTTATAAATCATACCTAAAAGTGAGAATATATTAAATTTCCTTCTTTGTTAATATTTAATTTACGTTGCTTTAAAAAACACTTAATATTAATAGTCTCGTTAAGACCTGGGGCTGTGTCAGGTTTTAATTTTATTTGCCAGTATGTTTCCCTTTGCAGAAGGTAATTTTTGAAATCGCCATCTCTCATATCCTTCTGACCTACCTCAAGTATAGAGAATAGGAATTTACTAAAAGATGGACAATTCAAAGAATGCTTAAATAAGGCGTTCTTTTCATCTTTAGATTTAATGGCATATAAATGTTCCCTAATTCTTATTTTGAGCTCCCTGGTGGTCATCCCTATGTAGAATGCAGTACAAGTGGAACATAAAGCGATATAAATAACTCCACTAGTGTTACAATTTACGTAACCTGGTACCTCCAGGGTCCTACTAAAAGTGCTAACTGAAATATAGGGACCTGTAGAAATAAAACGACAAATATTGCATTGATTACAAATATGCATACCCCTCTTGTGGGACCCCAGTTTAGGAATCTTATTCTGATGAATTTCCAAAATCCGTTTTAAATTAAGACCATTCTTTTGGACAAAAATAGGCTTTTCTCCTACAGCATAAAAAATGTCCTTATTGCCCTTAATGATGCCCCAGTTTTTCCTAATAATATTTTGAATGTCCTGACAATCCGAACTCATCTCAAGTGAACAAATTAAATTTGCGTTCATTTTATTTTCAACAGCATTCTCAGGGGAAAAAACCACTTCGTCATTTTTAAGATTTAACAGTGGGAAGTATTTACTCTCCCTTTTGGACCAGATGTCTGCCTTGGCTCTATCAAGGATAGTTTGGTCATATCCCCTTTTGATAAATAAAGAAGTAATAAAAGCAAATTCCTTGTACAAATCCGCATCCTTAGAGGTCATGCGGCTTGCTCGTATGAATTGCCCCCTGGGGATGCTATTAGTTATATACTTGGGGTGCCCACTTTTATAATGTAAATAACCATTGTTAAATGTCCTTTTTCGATAAATGCAACTGTGAAGTCTATTTTCATCAAAATCCCATTTAAGTGTAATGTCCAAAAAATTAACATTCAACCCTACTGTACCCTTGGTGAACTTTAAATAATCCGAGAATAAATTAATGTCAATGTAAAATTCATTAACAGTACTAGTGTCACCGTCGATTATGAAAAATAAATCATCCATAAATCGACAGTAAAACTGAATATTATATTTGTCGGCCAAGGTGGGAAAAAATTGTTTCTCCCACCAGGCCATAACCAAATTAGCAAATGCTGGGGCTGCTGAGGAGCCCATAGCTACCCCCCTCTTTTGCCGGTAATAGGTTTTCCCAAAAAGGAAAAAATTATTTTCCAAAGTGACTTCTAATAACCTGCACAGAAGAGAAACCATATCATTGGTGAAATTGGAACAATTAGAGGTTAGAAAATACCGAATGGCTTCAACTCCCTCTTGATGGGGAATACAGGTAAAGAGGGAAACAACATCAAAAGTGAACATAATCTGTGTACTAGGATTAAAACCACAGGTCTTAACAAACTGGTTTATTTTCTTAAGAAAATGCCAGGAGTCCCAAATAAAGGAAGGTTGTATGGAAACAACAGGTCCCAAAATTGCATCAAGAAACAAAGACACTCCTTCAGTAACTGAATGGGGAGCCGAAACTATGGGCCGGAATGGAGGGTTTAAAGTTGACTTATGAACCTTAGGGATCCCAAAAAGCACCCCTATCCTAGGATGTTCAATATAACAAAATTCGTATAATTCAAAGCTCATTTCCCCATTCATGAGAGCATCATATAGATAAGCTTGGACCAAACGAAAACAACTCTTGATTTTAAAAAGTGGAACAATTTCATATTCATCCCTGTTTGCTAAAAGATCTAACATACCCTTGACATAAGACTCCTTTTTCATAATGACTATGTTGTTCCCCTTATCGCTTTTCATAAAGCGAAATTCACCAGTCATAGATTTTAAATTACTTAAAGCCTGCCTTTCATCCCTTGTTATATTGCCCGGGGAACTAGGGTAATCTCTCAGCAAACTACCAACCTCCTGAATGCATATTTCTTCGAACACTTTTAAAGTGTGATGTAATTTGGGACAAAACACTGAAGGTTTAACAAAAGTACGTTCTGTTGTGGGTAAATCATGCAATAGATAATGTAAGTTTAACTTTCGAGAAAATTTTTTGATATCAACAACAGTTCTCACATAGTTGGCCCTAGAATGAGGAATAAAATTTAAACCTAGTTTCAGAACATCCAGTTCCACTTTACTAAAAACATGATCAGTCAAGTTAATAATACAGAAATGATCGTTGCTTGCTTCTACGTCTCCTCCCCTGATGACTGGGAACTCAAAAAAGTCCGGCTCCTGGTGGAAACCGTTTTGGTTACGGCTTGGTTTCTCCGATTAGAATAGGAGCCTGATGTTTGTAAAGGAACAGAGTTCACCAAACCTGCCCCAACTGCAGTGGCATTACTGTTGCTCTTAATAGTAGTCTCCGCAGCAGGCAATAAAGGAAAGTTTTCGACATCTGTTGAAGGATTACCTTCAACTTCACCAACTTCGTTGGAAATGTTATTATCAAAAGGTAACTTAGTTGCCGTCCTTTCATAGGTTTTAGATCTGGAGCGGTCATTATCCCCCGCCACTGCTGAAGAATAGTTTAAGAAATATTTATTGCCTCCTTGCCCAGCAGTTTTAAGTAAAGGCCCCCCACCTACATTTCTAATAACAGGATCCTTAAAGTTGACAGGTTTAAAGGATTTATTAGGAACGCCAAAATTAACATAAGCAGAATTATTTTTGTACGAGTCAAGATCTCGTAATAATTTTGAGTGCTTCCTATTGATGTTATCTAACGAAGACTGTTCCGTTTCTTTAGAAACGGAACTAAAGAAATCAGTAAACTTTACCTCACCCAAATTCTGCTTAAAGAATGTTTCGAGATCCGTAATTTCTTTTTTAAGTAGTTCCTTTTTAGAAACATTGTTATCAAAAAGTAACTTTAAAAACCGCATCATTAAAGAAGGCAGTCAATGTAGTAAAAAAGGCATCACCAGCTTGCACGCCATTGGGGCACTTAAAAAATCGTAGCCCCTTGGGATATGACCAAACTATCCTTGATAGAGCCAAGGCAGACATCTGGTCCAAAAGGGAGAGTAAATACTTCCCACTGTTAAATCTTAAAAATGACGAAGTGGTTTTTTCCCCTGAGAATGCTGTTGAAAATAAAATGAACGCAAATTTAATTTGTTCACTTGAGATGAGTTCGGATTGTCAGGACATTCAAAATATTATTAGGAAAAACTGGGGCATCATTAAGGGCAATAAGGACATTTTTTATGCTGTAGGAGAAAGGCCTATTTTTGTCCAAAAGAATGGTCTTAATTTAAAACGGATTTTGGAAATTCATCAGAATAAGATTCCTAAACTGGGGTCCCACAAGAGGGGTATGCATATTTGTAATCAATGCAATATTTGTCGTTTTATTTCTACAGGTCCCTATATTTCAGTTAGCACTTTTAGTAGGACCCTGGAGGTACCAGGTTACGTAAATTGTAACACTAGTGGAGTTATTTATATCGCTTTATGTTCCACTTGTACTGCATTCTACATAGGGATGACCACCAGGGAGCTCAAAATAAGAATTAGGGAACATTTATATGCCATTAAATCTAAAGATGAAAAGAACGCCTTATTTAAGCATTCTTTGAATTGTCCATAATTCCTATTCTCTATACTTGAGGTAGGTCAGAAGGATATGAGAGATGGCGATTTCAAAAATTACCTTCTGCAAAGGGAAACATATTGGCAAATAAAATTAAAATCTGACACAGCCCCAGGTCTTAACGAGACTATTAATATTAAGTGTTTTTTAAAGCAACGTAAATTAAATATTAACAAAGAAGGAAATTTAATATATTCTCACTTTTAGGTATGATTTATAAAAGGTTAAATTAATAGATGTTTTTTGTTGTTCTTTTTAAAAATGTTAAGTTACATATATATATATTTTTTTTTTTAGTGTTTGTTAGTTTAATTATTTAATTGGTTAATTAATCACATGGTTTTATTGCAGTATTTAAGAGAAGGTTTTGTCATGTGTATTTATTCTGATGAAGTTTGGTACAAAAGCGGATAATAAATTAGTATACGCTATTTTTGCTGTTCTTTGCTGTTGTGTCATTTTGCCTCACGTGGACTTCAGTTACTATTTGCAAAAAATTGGCATATTGTCACAACAGACAAATGGATTCTGGACATTATAAACAGAGGCTACAAATTCCATTTTCACACTCTCCCAAAAATGAGAGGCATGCCAAATTTACCACAAAATCAAAGGGTAGAGGCACAACTGCAAATTACAAAGCTCCTAAACATGAGGGCTATTCAAAAGGTACCTACGCACCAACAAGCACAAGGTTTTTATTCAAGGCTTTTCCTGGTGCCAAGAAAAGGAACCGACTGGAGACCCATTCTGGACTTATCCATCCTAAACACATTTCTTCTCGTACCAAAATTCAAGATGCTCACATTACAGCAACTCCTTCCCATGCTGGGCAAGGGGTTTTGGCTGGTAACATTGGACCTCAAGGAGGCATACCTGCATGTCCCAATCAGACAAAGTTGCAGAAGATACCTCAGATTTCTTGCAGGTTCAAACCACTATCAATTCTCTGTATTGCCCTTTGGCTTATCTACTGCCCAGAGTATTCACCAAGTGCCTGGCATCAGTGATTGCATACTGCAGACTTCAAGGGATACAAATTTACCCTTATCTGGACGACTGCCTGATCCAAGCGGACAGCAAACACATACTTCTGAAACATCTGGCATATGTGACACGGTTACTGCTTTCTCTGGGATACACCATCAACAAGGAGAAATCAAAGCTAACACCTTCTCAGAAAATAACCTTCCTGGGTGCCAACTTGGATACAAACACCCAGATGGCATACCTTACCAAAAAACAAGGGCAATTATCTCAGTACTTCAAAATACTTGCACAAAGTACCAGGCTTACTGCAAGGAAAATCCTGCAGGCTCTGGGATTCATGGCATCTTGCATTCTTCTAATCCCATGCGCAAAGCTGCACATGAGGAAACTTCAATGGTACCTAAAAAATCTATGGTCTCAACACAGTCACAGCTTGGAAGCAATTATTCCAATAATTCCCTGTCTTCAAAAGGAATTTATATGGTGGGCCCAAGCATGCCAAGTAAACACAGGCCTCCCATTCTGCAAGCCTCAAGCAACACAAGTCATAACCACAGACGCTTCAGATTACGCCTGGGGAGCGCACATGAAGGACAGGTGCATTCAGGGCAGATGGCCCCAAAAAGAAAAGCACCTTCACATCAATCAAAAAGAAATGCTGGCAGTAATAAATGCAATCACAGCGTTCAAGGAATTCCTGCATCCAGGACAACTGCTCATAAGAACAGACAACACCACAGTAATGTGGTACATAAACAAACAAGGAGGAACTCATTCATACCCCTTGTGCAGACTAGCCATGACTCTTTGGAACCTGGCTCTGGAAAGACAAATCGAACTTCAAGCACAGTACTTGCCAGGAATGGAAAACACACTGGCAGACACTCTGAGCAGAAATATGACAGATCCTCACGAATGGAAGCTACATCCACAGGTGTTTACAGAGATTGTTCAAACGTGGGGGAGGCCAGATATAGATCTTTTTGCCTCCCACAGAAACCATCAATTAAAAAGTTTTTGCTCAAGGACCTTCCACCCAAAGGCCTGGAAAGTGGACGCTCTTTCCTTCAGATGGACACTTGGTCAGTTTATGCATTCCCACCTCTACCTCTTCTGCCCAAGGTACTTTTGAAAGCAAGAACAGACAAACCGAGGATGATACTGATTGCTCCAGACTGGCCGAGACAACACTGGTATCCACTCCTGAGGAGCCTAACACACACTCCTCCGTGGCCCCTGCCTCTAACACCTCTACTGCTGACGCAGAACAATTTCAAAACCCTTCACAGTCAGCTGAAAACTCTCAGTCTCGCCGCATGGAAAATTCCTTAACACCACATCAGACTCTACTCTCCAAAGAGGTGCAGGATGTCATTTTGGAGGCCAGAAGACCATCTACTAGAAAAGCTTACTCCGCAAAATGGAAGCGGTTTTGCTGTTGGAATGAAAAAAGAGGGCAGGACCCTAGAAAATTGAACCTGCCTCAGATTCTGCAGTACCTAGCTGAACTTTTGAGCAATGGACTTTCATTTTCCTCAATCAAAATACATGCCTCAGCAATCTCTGCAGAATTCAACACGGATCCTCCTTTATTCTCACACCCACTACTACGACAGTTCCTCAGAGGGGCTAAGAACATAAGACCTCCAAGGAAACAGCCAGTGCCAGCTTGGGACCTTAACTACGTACTAGAAAAATTGACATTACCTCCCTTTGAACCTGCTGCTTCCACAGAGTTACAATATTTGTCCTGGAAAACAGCTTTTCTACTGGCCATCACTTCAGCTCGTAGAGTTTCTGAGTTACAGGCCCTCATGGCGGTGCAGCCCTTCCTCATCTTCCATCAGGACAGGGTTTCCCTTCGTACCAACCCTTCCTTTATGCCTAAAGTGGTATCTAGGGTTGCTTTAAACCAGGCCATACACCTTCCTACTTTTTACCCTAACCCTCAAAACAAAGGGGAAAGGCTGCTTCACTCTTTAGACATCCACAGGCAGCTACGTTATTACTTGGACAGAACCAAGTCCTTCAGAAAATCAGATCAACTCCTTGTGTCCTATGCTGTGGGGGGGTCAAGGGGAAACCTGTTACCAAACAGACCATTTCCAAGTGGATTGGTCACTGCATACGCTTTTGTTACTCCTATCATGGAAAACCTGCCCCTACTGGTATCAGATCTCACTCCACCAGGGCCACAGCCACCTCTACAGCCTTCCTCAGAGGAGTGCCTACTAAAGATATCTTGGATGCAGCCACTTGGAGTTCTGTACATACCTTCGCAAAGCACTACCATCTGCCTTTATATTCCAGAACAAGAGCAGGCTTTGCCACTGCAGTTTTGCAGGGCATTTTAGCTCAACCCAGTTCCGTATAGTTCCTACCACCCTATGCATAGCTTTGGGACTCTATCCATATGTGATTACTGCAGCTGTAATGCACGATGAACATAGTACAGTTTTGTACCTACCATAAATGTAGATGTTTGAGGGCTATTACAGCTGCAGTACAGGTTTCCCACCCTCCTTCCCCACTTGGTAAGACCTTGGGGTCTGAATACCTCTTCATACCTGTTGACTGGGTTATCCTGCTATGTTTTATTTGCTTACTTTTGTGGATTAGATTTATTTATGTATTGCCTTCCTTTTGGGGGGCACCTGACATCTGGGGCAAGAAAGACTGAAGAAGATGGCGTCGGCTGTGTCTTATATACTCTAGCCTTCCTGACGTCAGAAGAGTACGCGACAACAACCGACGCCGGACCAAGACTTTGGAATTCGGCCGACCGAGGGACCGCCTGACGGCTGAAAACCCATATGTGATTACTGCAGCTGTAATAGCCCTCGAACATCTACATTTATGGTAGGTACAAAACTGTACTTTGCAGTCATCACACTTTAGTTATTTGCCTGCAGGTAGCCCTCAGTCGGCCCGAATACCAGAGTCTTGGGATTTCTGCTTTGGATGCTGTCGCCTCTTCCATGACATCAGGTCGTCAGGGGTATAAAACATGCAGTCAACGCCATTACATCAGCTTTTCTTGCCGTGCACGAGCTCGAAGCAGAAGCAGTTCACAAGTGCTGGTCGGCCGCTACCTGAAATTTTAATTTTTCGAGTTTCAAACCTGAAGTCTTCTAAAGCGAAGTAACCCCATTGGGAATTCTTTTTTTTTTTTTGCTCTAACCGATGTCAGAAAAAGTTAACAATTCTCTTGCCTGTGGAAAGCAAATACCTCACAGAGGTTTTGATTCTTACTGTGTCACCTGTTTAGGCCCAGACCACGACGTTCCTCACTGTCGGTTTTGTGCCTTGTTTAACACCCAAACTATTCGTTGTCAGGCTATCTTTGTTGCTAAATTCTTTTGCTCTCATTCTCCGTTATCTGAAATGGCTTCAGTAAGCCATCTGACTACCGATCTACCGAAAAAATGTGAAGGATAAACACAGAGACAGACCGCATAGGTCCAAAACTGCCGACGACACTTCCGTTAAACTAGTCGCCAGTCTGCCAGTACTCAGTGAGGTGCCTTCACAGCCCCTGATACCCGCTTCTACAGATTTGCAGGCCTCTGCTGAGACACATTCAGAGTCTGGTAAGCCACGAGATGCTTCTTCGATTATGGAACCTGTGGATGTCTCTACCTTGGATGGGTCCGGAGCCGCTGTGCAGGCACCGGCTTCTGAGGGTGTATTCCAATCTTCCGATGTTCATATTAAACCCGACTACTTTGTTTCAGACTAAAACGACCGAGTTTCTCAGGCCCAGAGTTTGCACTACAGCTAGAAAACCGACGACCAAAGCGCATGCTCAAGCTCTCATGCCACAGAAACAAATGCTTAGAATGGCTGAAGACGTTATAACTCTAATTAGGGAAGCCAGTCTTCCCCCTCTAAAAGACAAAGAATTGATTTCCCTTCTGATTCAACATACCATGAGTCCGATGACTCTGATCCCTCTGATTTACCAGGACATACCCTTATCTATCTATGAGGATTCTGATGCAGAGGATTCCATTCCCTCTGCCTCCCCTCCAGAAGACTTTTCCTTTGGTGAAACCTTGCATACCTTAAAAGAGCATTTCTGCTGGGAATGCCAGGACTACCCACAGTCCAAAAAGAGACTCAGAGAATTTTTAGACTTACCTCAGCAAAGGCCTCTAGCTATACCCCCTGTCCTGGATAGTGTAGATGATGTTTTCATGGAATCCAGTCTTACTCCTGACACTTTACCACCAGCTCCTAGAAAGCCTGACAGGTACTACAGGGTACCCGACTCTCACAAATTTCTCTCTAAGAATCCCACTGGGGATCCAGAAACCATTTCCCAGGGACCTAAAGGTATTAAGGCTACTACAGCCAAAAATCCTACCTTTTCGGACAGGGATTCGAGGGCTTTGGACAGATGGGGCAAGAAGGTATATACCTCTGCAACTCTTGCCATCAGGGCTTTAAATTGTCAGTTTCACTTGTTGAAGTACCAGCAGCATATTATGCAACTAATTAAACAAAAAAATGTTGTTGCTTCTAGATTTTGCAGAAAATAAAGATTTACAAGAGTTAATGCATTCTGCAAACCAAGTCAGTAAACATACTTTGCAGTGTGGTTTTGATGCCTTAGAAGGATCTTGTAGGGCTGCTGTCACTGGGTCTGTACCGAGAAGGCATGTCTGGCTGAAGGAACAAATCTTGCCAGACCATGTCAAAGTAAAATTACTAGATGCTCCATTAAACCAGAAACGTTTGTTTGGCATAAAAGCAGAAGAGGTTCTTAAAAAGATGGAGGAAAAAGCTAAATCTATGCAAACTGTTAAAGATTTCTTACAGGTACAGCCACCTAGGTTCAGTAGGCATTGGCCTTCGAAAAACCAGTCCCTACCAGGTCTTCTCAGCCCAAACCCAGGGGCAACAGACCACCAAGGCTACAGTCTCAGGGTACACAGAGATCTAAACAATGGAGTGCTCCCCCCTCAAAAACAGGGAGTGCTAAGCCACCCCCTTATGGACAAAATTCACAATGACTTGTCTATCATCCTTTCCAGTCATGTCCAAGTACTTGCACCCCTAGGAGGAAAACAATCCCTGCATGCAAAAAACTAGATGTCCATTACCCAGGACCGAATGGGTCCTAAACATTGTATCCCAGGAATACAGATTCTACTTCCACTCACTGCTAACCACAAGCGAGTTCCCAGACCTTCCTCCAAACCAGTGGCAGAGGCTCAAAAGCAAGTACTTTCTCTTCTTAGTATTAGGACTATTCAGTCTCTTCCAATAGAGCAAAGAGGACAGGGTTTCTACTCCAGACTGTCCTGGTACCCAGAAAAGAGGGCTCTTAGCACCCTTTCCTGGACCTGTCCATTCTCAACACCTTCCTGATGGTCCCAAAACTCAGAATGCTTACACTACAACAGCTGCTTCCTAACACCAACTGAGGACTCCTGACTAGTCACCCTAAACCTAAAAGAAGCTTATCTGCACATCCCCATAAGGGAATCTTGCAGGAAATATCTACGTTTCAGGGCAGGCTTTTGGCACCATCAGTTCTCTACATTTCCCTTTGGCTTATCTACTGCGCCCAGGGTATTCACAAAGTGCCTGGCTCCAGCCATTGCATACTGCAGGCAGAGAAAAATTGAAATTTATCCATACTTGGACGATTGCCTGATTCAGTTGGACAGTCAGGAATTGCTACTTCAGCACCTGGCATTGGTAAAGAGACTTCTAACTTCTGTGCGGTACACCATCAACAAAAATAAATCACATCTGGTGCCCAGCCAAAAAATTGTATTCCTGGAAGCAAGCTTGAACACAACTTCCCAGATGGCATTCCTTACTCCAGAAAAACATGTTTATTTGACAAACTACTTCAAACTAATGGCCACCAGAACACAGCTATCTGCAATAAAAATACTGCAAGCCCTAGGGTTCATGGCCTCATGCATTCTACTAATTCCGTATGCAAGACTGCATATGAGAAAACTTCAATGGTACTTAAAAAGTCTCTGGTGCCAACATTCTTAGGACCTGGAAACAATTATTCCTGTCATTCCTTGTCTAAGGGCAGAGTTCCTTTGGTGGGCAGAGGCTTGCAACCACAACAAAGGACTCCCTTTCACAAAACCCCTCGCTGCCCAAACCCTGACAACAGGCACATCAAACTATGCATGGGGGGCTCACATGGCTGACAAATGCATTCAAGGTAAATGGAGCCCAGGACAAATTCACCTACATATCAATCAAAAAGAAGTGTTAGATCTACAGAATGCTCTGACAGCCTTCAAATACCTTATCCTTCCAGGACAACTCTTGGTAAAGACAGACAACACCACAGTTATGTGGTATATAAACAAGCAGGGGGGAACTCATTCCTACCCTCTCTGCAGGTTCGCCATGGCCCTGTGGAACACAGCCTTGAGCACCAAGTGCATCTGCAAGCTCAATTCCTGCCAGGCAAACAAAATTCACTGGCAGATGACTTAAGCAGAAATCTACTGGACCCACACGAGCGGAAACTGGAACCCAACTCATTCAAACTTCTAACCCACAGGTGAGGGACACCAGAGGTGGACCTGTTTGCCTCCCCCCAAAACCATAAATTGAGCAAATTTTGCACCAGAAATCCCCACAGCCAAGCATGGAAATTGGATGCCCTATCCTTTACATGGGAAAACCTCTCAATTTATGCCTTTCCCCCTCTGCCCTTCCCCTCAAAAGTACTACTGAAGATCAAACAGGACAAACCAAGGACAATCCTTATTGCACCAGACTGGCCCTGCCAGCACTGGTACCCACTCCTACACAGTCTGGCAGCAGTGCCTCCCTGGCACCTACATCAGACCCCCTCTTTGCTGTCCCAGCAGGAGGGACAGATTTTGCATCCTCAGCTGCAAACCCTGAACCTTGCAGCCTGGTTTATTCCCTGAATACACCACCAGCAACCCTCAGCAAACAGGTGCTGGACGTCATCCTTGTGGCCAGAAGGCCTAGTACTAGGAAATCCTATTCAGAAAAATGGAAAAGAGACTGTTCTTGGAGCCAGTCTCAAGGAAGGGACACAGCCGTTCCCACCTTACCTCAAATCCTAATTACCTAGTAGAGCTGCTTCACAAAGGCCTATCCTTCTCTTCTATTAAGACTCATGCCTCGGCCATCTCAGCTTATTATAAAACTGAGCCACCTCTGTTTTCTCACCCACTGGTCAAACAGTTCCTGAGAGGAGCTAACAATTTAAGACCCCCGAGGAGAGCTCCCACCCCTGCCTGAGACCTTCACTTTGTACTAGAGAAGCTCACGCTTCCCCTTTTAAGCCTGCTGCTACAGCACAGTTACAATTCCTCTCTTGGAAAACAGCATTACTTCTAGCCATCACTTCAGCAAGAAGAGTGTCTTGAGTTACAGGCTCTAATGGCTGTGGAACCCTTAATTATTTTCCATGCTGATAGGGTTTCCCTCAGGACTAACCCATCTTTTATGCCCAAGGTGGTATCCAGTGTGGCTCTAAACTAATCCATCCATTTACCAACCTTTTTCCCTAATCCTCAGAATAAAGGGGAAAGGATCCTGCACTCTTTGGACGTACACAGACATCTCAGGTTCTACCTTGACAGGACTAAGCCTTTCAGAAAATCTGACCAGCTGCTAGTCAGCTTTGCTACAGGGGCAGATTGCAAGGCCCATTTCAAAGCAAACCATTTCCAAATGGATAGCACACTGCATCCATTTCTGCTACAAACACCATGGAAAACCTACCCACAGGGGATCAGAACTCTTTCCACTAGGGCTACCTCAACCTCTACAGCATTTCTCAGGGGAGTCCCTACCAGGAACATCCTGGAAGCTGCAACCTGGAGTTCTGTACACCCCTTTACCAAGCATTACCACTTACCTGTCTTTTCTAAATACAGAGCTGGATTTGCCACAACAGTGTTACAAGGCCGGCTAGCCAGCCCTACTATTAGTTGACTACCTCCACCCTTCCTCAGCTTTGGGAATCAACCCAAGTGTGATGACTGCAACAGTGAAACTCGAAGAACATAGTACAGTTGTGCACACGTAACATAAATGTAGATGTTCGAGTGTATTCACTGTTGCAGTCCTGGTTATCTTCCCTCCAGCCCCCTGACTCTTCTTTGCTTTCTACCTATTCTCTTTTTGGCCATTTCTTATGGCTATGGTATTTACTGTTTACTGGAGGTGTTCCACACCATTTAATTGCTTCCTATTTTGGGGGCTCCTGACATCTGGGACAAGAAAAACTGATGTAATGGCATTGGCTGTATGTTTTATACCCCTGACGTCATGGAAGAGGCGACAGCATCCGACGCAGAAATCCAAAGCCTCTGGTATTCGGGCCGACTGAGGGCTACCTGCAGGCAGATGACCCAAGTGTGATGACTGCAACAATGAATGCACTCTAACATCTACATTAAAGTGTACACAACTGTACTTTTTGGTCCCCCATTTCTAATATGTTTTAAGCTTAGTAATCTATTTATGATATTAGTAGATGGCCATTCATTTTTGATGTGAACTTTCATGCTAGCCTACTCAGCTCTGCCCCACCCCAGACTATTGTTTCTTCAAGTGGTGTCATCAAGTGAAAGATGGGAAATAAAACCTTTTGTGAGATAAGATTCACGCAGAATCATAATCGTCTGGCAGATGTCCTTCTGTTCTCATGTTGCAGTATTCATTACAGTGGGGAGGTTGCTGCCTGCAGCACCACCATCCAGCCAATATACCAAAGTCTTTGTTCCTGGAGGGTACGTGTGACATCCCTTGTCAGGGCCATAAACCGATGTAGGGCATAAAAGTGACGTCTGCACATACCCTCTTCAGAATTTTTCTGCCACCGTGAACGTCGACTCCTGTTTGCCAGTTCTGAAAGCAGATCGTGTTTTTTGCAGACAACCGGTTACAGTTTCCATTCCAAACCAGACTGCTTCATCTACTGATACAGAATTGCCCTGTTGTTTTTTTTCTGTACCTTTGATTACTGTTAAGACATACATGTCAACTAGAAGGAGAAAGTGTGCTTGTGGGAGACAAATTCCTTGCAGGAGAAGTGCGTATTTTGATTAGGTGAGGCCCACGACCATACGTCCTGCCCCATTTGCAAATCTTTCATCCTCAAGACTTTTTGCAGCCGCCTGGCCACGTTAAAATTGTATTTAGAAAATCAGAGATTGCAATGTCTTGTGCTTGGGATGGAAGGGGGAAGTAGGCCCGTCCACTGAGCCGCTGAGGAAGAAGGCCAAGAAAATTAGGCCGGAATCCCACTCTGCGCCTCAGGTGTCCAAGCAGATTCTTAAGGCAAGCAGCAGAAAGCATCCCTGCGCCACTAGGCTATAACTCATTCCACACCTTTCTGCCCCAGAACATAGACCGAAGCTCCAAAGGCAGTGGCGTCTCCATATTCATAAAGGATATGCACATCTCCAGACTAGTAGCCCAGCATAACATATTGGAGATACTTCAGGTGCAACTAACAGTGGGTAAGAGGGCGTTCAGGTTGTAGCCTGCTATAGATCCCCAACCGTGTCCCAAGACTCACTCCACATTCCTTAGCACCCTGGAAACTATTAGGGTCCAAGCCAACACTCTCATACTGGGTGACTTCAGCTACCCCTCCATCAACTGGGAAAACTGCTCATGCACCAATACACTTGCCCAACGCTTCCTGGAATTCATTAATTCCAATGCTCTGGACCCAGCTCATTCTTACCCCCACTAGAGGAAGCAACATCCTTGACCTGGTTATTACCAACATGGGCAACTGTTCCTCAACACCAATAGTCAATTCCTACCTGGTTAGATCCAACCACAAACTAATTAACATGGAAATCCACATCTCACCGACACCACAAGCAAAGGTAACCACCATAAAAAACTTCTCCAAAGCTGACTTTGTGCTCCTAAAAATAGAGATGACTAACTTCATGGCACCCATGCGAATGGAAAATAGGTGCATGATCGCTGAATCATACACCAGTGCACTGTACGAACAAGTACATAAATGCATGGAACTAACCATACCCAACAGAACCAAGACACTCTCCTCCAAAAAAAGGAAGCCAATCTGGTGGCCCCCTGCCATTAACAAACTCTGCAACAGAAGGAAGAAACTGTTGCAGAAAAAGGTGAAGTCCCAAGACTGGAAAAACTCTCTTATTAGCCGCAACAAAAAGTTGTGATCCCTCATCAAAACCTCTAAAGCTAGCTATGAAGGCAGAATTGTGGTAGACACTAAAAACAACCACAAAGCCTTCTACAGTTATGTCAAGAATTTCTACGGCAATACCCAGATTTGTTCTGAGTTACTGCACAATAGTACCTCCTATACTGAGTCAATAGATATTGCCAGCATACTGGCCGACAGATTCAGTGCCAACTTTACCCCCCCCCCACCACCACCACCACCACCAAAGGACCAATCACAATACCAGAAGAATACCAGGCACCCAGCATTACTGCAGCACAGGTTAAAGCTGCATTGTCCAAGGCAAAGAATACAGCTTCCATGGGACTCGACAATATCTTTGGCTGTGTTCTGCATGAACTACAAAGTGAACTGGCACCACACCTGTGTGCCATGTTCAGTCACAGCCTCACCTCAGGCTTTGTCCCTACAGAATGATGCACTGCTACAGTCATCCCTGTCCATAAAGGTGGAGCAACTACAGACCCTGGGAATTATCGCTCCATTAGCCTGACGAGTCTGATATGTAAGGCTGTGGAGCGCATCATCATGTCCCTAATTAATGAGGATATAGGGTATCTCCAAACTCTGGATCCCACGCAATTTTGTTTTGTGAATGGTAAATCATGCCTGCTTATCTTAGTGACTTCTTTGAGTCAGTCACCAGAGCTGTGGATGAGGGCAAGGCAGTTCATACAGCCTGCCTTGATTTGGCCAAGGCCTTTGATACTATTCCCCACTCAGGAATTATTGATAGACTCACCAAAGTAAGCATCAACCCCTATATCCCTAGGTGGGTTGCAAATTGGCTGACAGGTAGAACCCACGGTGTGAAAGTAGCAGACTCAAGTCAGACTGCCAACCAGTCACGAGTGGAATCCCACAGGGATCGGTCCTGCGTCCTCTCCTGTTTGGCATCTATTTCTCAGAAGTCCAGGTTAACACGGAGGGACTCTGGCTGACCAGGTCCACCGGCAATTGCAAGCTGGGAGCCATTATTAACTCCACAAGTGATATAGACATCCTACAGGAAGGCCTCACTGAGACCAATGACTGGTGTCGAAACCGTGGCCTTAAGCTTAATGCCAGAAAATGTGTCATTCCCTTTGGGAAAAACTAATTTCCACTAATTACCACATTGATGGTAGGCCACTGAACACTGAAGGCGTTGTAAGAAATCTGGGGACACAGGTAGACAGCAACCTCTCCTTCGACCACCACATTGCCACTGTGGTCAGAAAGTCCTTCTATGTGGCACATCTCATTACCAAGGGTTTTGCATCCATGAAGAAAGAGGTCATCATCTCTCTCTAAACTTCTCTGATTAGACCAGTCATCGAGTATAATGCCCCATTTGGCATGTACCTCACTAAACACCTGCAACAGCTGGAAAGGCCACTAAAGTACCTCACGAAGAGGATCCTAGGCTTTAAACACATGGACAGACTCAAACTCCAGCTTTTTTCTGTCTCATATCGTCTATTAAGAGGCAATCTCTGCTTGACTTACACAGCCCTGTTAGAAACGTTACACCTAAAGAAATTCCAGTCCCTCCACACCATAGCTCCAAGGACCTCAACCTCATTACCACAATCAACAGAGTATGCTGGAGGGACAGGTTCATAACCCAGAGACTGCCCATGCTCTAGAATAGACTTCCCATACATGTCAAGCAGAGCACCTCACTGGCCCTTTTCAAGAGAAATCTTGATGAGTGGATGGGAAATAAAGTTCACCCCAGAGATCACTCCAGTGGCTCTACTTGATAGAGGCACCGGATACCAGTGGCGGCATGATGCCAGGGCACTTCTCTGGACTAGGCTTGTAAAGGCTCCAGGGCCGTTTTGCCTAGTTACACACCTATGAAAGCCTGGGATCTTCTCAGACGTCCATTTCCAAACCAGGCCCAGGGACCTTAATGGAAGCTGGGATGGTGGAAACATCAGGTACGTCCGCTGAGGCAAAACAGCCATCAGACCCCGATGGCAGAGGGGAACCATGACTCACTCAGTCGGCAGGCCCTGCTCCTACACTACCACCCAAACAGACATCAGCTCCAATTCTTTCTCCACCGGCTACCCCTTTGAAAAGAAAGCAAAAAGTTAAACATCCTGAACCTCAACCAGTTCCTGGCTGGGAAGTATTTTCACAAAGTCTCTTTAAGGCTTTTCAGACACAAGTACCTCCTGGCCCCTCTCCTCGACCATCGTTAGAGGTTTCAGAGGAAGATTACTCCTCTTCAGAGGAATCTGTTAATTATGAATTTCAAATAGACTCCCCCAATAACATCATTACCCCAGAGAAAGAGGACTCCATTACTCCTTAGTCACCAGGAGAAGAATTCACCTTTAGAGACGGAATGCTCCCTCGTGAGGGAGATTGTAAGTGGCAGGCATCAGAAGTATTTGACACCAAGAAAAGGTACTTTGATCCTTTACAAATGGAGCAACCTTCTCCTTCTGCTGTGCCCCCATTACTGCCCACTTTCCAGGATGCATTTTTGGCTGCCTCTCAGTCCCTGTCTCAACCTCCAGCCTCAAAACGCCCTGACCGTTTCTATAAGGTCCCCCAGGAAACCCAGTTCCTCTTTAAAAATCCATCAGCAGACCCAGCAGTTATTGCAGTCTCTGCTGACAAAACTTCAAAGCAAATACCTTCCACTGCTCTATACCCCATGGATGAGGACAGCAAATTCATGGACAGATTAGGGGAAAAAAGTGTATACCTCCTTTACTCTGGCTGTAAGGGCTCTCAACTATCAAACACATATGGTTAGGTATGTCCTGGATACCATCACCAAAACCTCTACCCTCCTTTCTGAAGCCCCTGACTCCCCCATTAAAGCACAAATCAACACCCTGCTTTCCACAGCATCCCAAGTGACTAAGCATTCCATTAAGTGCAGTTATGATGCTATGGAAGCCTCATCTAAATCTGTTCCATCAGGATCAGTTTTGAGGTGATGTTCCTGGGTGAGGCTACACGCTCTCCCTATGGATGTTCAAACAAACTTGCTTGACACACCCCTGGACAATAAAGCTCTGTTTGGCCAAGATTCTGCAGAGCTTCTCAAATCCCTTCAGGAAAAGAGCTACAAAACCTTAAGCATTTACTGGTATCCCCTATACCCAGATACCACAGGAACTACCCACAAAAACCTTTTGTGAGAAGACCGTCCTTGCACACAGCTTCTCTGTCTAAGGGACATAGACAACCAAGGAAAAGCTCTACTCCTAGGTCTCCCACCAACCCTTCCACCGCACCCTTTCGGAGTCAGTCTGACCAATCCAGACCACCTCCACTGTGACTTACCACCGCTAGACCTAAACACCCCCATCCCTTCACCTCACTCTGTCCCTACCCTCCTGGTGGATAATCACATCAGAACAATGTGTCCTATCCATCATTCTAAGGGGATATTTCATGACTTGGTGGATGTTGTCACCCTTCCAGAGTATTCCCCAACCACCAAAAAACCAAGCCCACCTTTTCCCACCAATCATTCAATAACTCCTAGATGAGGTTGCCATAGAACAGGTACCCTGTCAACAAAGAAACATAGGTTTCTACTCCAGAATATTTCTGGTACCAAGGAAAGACGGCCCATGGAGGCCAATCCTAGACTTGGCTTTCTTAAACCTCTTCCTCAAGGTACCCAGCTTCAAAATAATTACCTTACCCCTGCTCTTACCACTCATTCCAACACAGGCTTTCATGGTAGCCCTGGATTTGAAGGATGCCTACCTGCACATTCCTATGCATCCAGCTTACAGGAAATTCCTACGCTTTGCAATAGGTTCTTGCCATTTTCAATTTTCTGCCTTGCCCTTTGGACTCTCCACTGCTCTTCAAGTGTTCATAAAGTGTCTAGCCCCCTTCATTGCTCACTGGCAGGACTCGGGGTATACAGATATACCCATATCTAGGTGACCTGCTCATTCTTCATCAAAACCACCAAGATGTTCTTCATGTTTCACTGTTGCAGTAATCACATTTGGGTTATCTGCTTGCAGTAGCCCTCAGTCGGCCTGATTATCAAAGTCTTGGGTCTTGCGTCAGGTGGTGTCTCATCTTCCATGACGTCAGGTAGTCAGGGGTGTAAAGCATGCAGCCGACACCATTACATCAGTCTATCTTACCATGTGGTGCCCGAAGCAGAAGCAGTTTGCAAGTGCCGGTCGGCTGACCCCTGAAATTTTTGTTTTCGAGTTTCAGATCCGAAGTCTTCAACTAAGCTAAGTACCCCATTGGGGATCCTTTTTCTTGCTCTAAACTGATGTCAGTAAAAGTTAACAATTGTATTTCTTGTGGAAAGCAAATAACTCATAATGATTTTCATTCGTACTGCATTCCTTGTTTAGGCCCAGACCACGACGTACCTCACTGTCGGTTTTGTGCCTTATTCATACCTTGTACTATTCGTCGTCTGTTCGCGTCAGTTCATTTACGAATCCAAATATTTTGGTACTCAGTTCAGTTATCCAGAAGTGGCTTCGGTAAGCCATCCGACTACTGACATTCCGAAAAAAACACAAAGATAAAGACAGAGACAGACCTCATAGGTCCAAAGCTGCCGACGACTCTTCTCCTAAGCTAGTTGCCATTTCGCCGGTACTCAGTGAGGCACTTTTGCAGCCCTTGATACCTGCTACTTCAGATTCACAGGCCTCTACTGAGACCCATTCAGAGTCCCGTATGCCACGAGATGCTTCTTCGACCGTGGAACCTGCGGATGTCTCTACCTTGGATGAGTCTGGAGACGCTGTGCAGGCACTGGCTTCTGAGGGTGTATTCAGGCCTACTGACTTGCATATTAAACCAACGCCATCTTCTTCAAGGTCTAAAACTCGATCCATGCCTAGAAAACTGACGCCCAAACCGCATGGTCAGGCCCCTATGCCTAAAAAACAACTAAGAATGGCTGAAGAATGGCCACCCTTCCCTCTCTGAGACCTAAAACTGATTTTCCTTCTGGTTCTTCTGATCAGGATTCTGAAATTTACCTACGAGGATTCTGATGCAGAGGACTCCATTCCCTCTGCTTCCCCTCCAGATGGTTTCTCTTTTTGTGAAACCTTGCATGCTCTTAGGGAGCATTTCCACTGGGAAAGCCAGGATTGCTCTGACTCTAAAAAAAGGCTTAGGGAATTCTTACTCCTGCCTCAACACAGGCCTTTAGCTATCTCTCCTGTACTGGACATTGTAGATGATGCCTTTTCGGAATCTAGCCTGGCCCCTGATACTTTACCTTCTGCTCCCAGAAAACCTGATGGGTAGTACAGGGTACTTGACTCTCTCAAGTTCTTCTTTCAAAATCCTACTGCGGATCCGGAGACCATTTCACAGGGTCCCAAGGGCATTAAGGCTACTACTGCCAAAACCCCTACCCCCTCTGATAGAGATTCCAGGGCGCTGAATAGATGGAGTAAGAAGGTGTACACTTCTGCAACTTTGGTCATTGGGGCCTTAAACTACCCGTTTCATATGTTAAAGTATCAGCAGCATATTATTGGATTGCTTAAACAGAAATTGACCGTGCTGAAAATAAAGAATTACAGGATTTAATGCATTCTGCTGAACAAGTTGGAAAACATACTTTGCAATGTGGTTTTGATTCGTTAGAGGTATCTTGTAGGGCTGCTGTCACTGGGTCTGTACTTAGAAGGCATGCTTGGCTTAAGGAGCAATCTTTGCCAGATCATGTTAAAGCTAAATTACTGGATGCTCCCTTAAACTAAGACCACCTGTTTGGCAACAAAGCAGAAGTAGTACTTAAAAAGATGGAGGAAAAAGATAAATCTATGCATACTGTTAAAGATTTCCTGCAGGTACAGCCTCCCAGATTTAGGTGGCATTGGCCCTCAAAGAATTGGTCCTTTCCTGCCTCTTTCAGGGCTTCAGTCCAAACCCAGAACCAGCAGAACACCCAGGCTTCAGTCCCAAGTTACTCACAGGCCAAAGCAGTGGGGGCTCCCACTTCCAAAGCAGGGAGTAGTAAGTCTCCCCCTATGGTAAACTCTCTCAATGACTTAACTTTAAACTTTCCAAGCCCTGCTCAACTGACTACTCGCCCTGCTCAACTGACTACTCCTTTAGAGGGAAAGATTGCCCTGCATGCAAAAAACTGGGAACTCATTACCCAGGACAAATGGGTTTTAAATAGTTTCCCAAGGATACAGATTCCACTTCCACTCCTTACCATCCCAAACGGTTGGCCACACCTACCCCCAAATCAGTGGGCAGAGGTCAAAAGCAAGTTCTCTCTCTTTTAAGCATCAGGGCTATTCAACCTGTCCCAGAAGAAGAATGGGGGCAAGGTTTCTACTCAAGACGTTTCCTGGTACCCAGAAAAAACAATTCCTGGCGTCCTATCCTGGACCCATCTATCCTAAACGCATTTTTGGTAATCCCAAAATTCAAGATGCTAACTCTTCATCAGCTGCTTCCCATGCTAGGCAAAGATGACTGGTTAAATCCAAGGCAATATGAGGTAGATACACCAAGACAATCGAAGCCAACAAAGTATATTCCACAGCAAAAAATGTTTATTGAAGATGGTGAGCGCTTTCACGTCTACCAGGATGCTTCATCAGACTTAACAATATCAAATGTTTTTAAATCCACTTATATAACAAACATCCTCCTATAAAAAAGCAATACTAAATACATATCAATAAGACTCAAGGCTATTGGTGTATGTAAATAATGAAACACTCTGTCATGATTATATATAAAAAACATACACAAATCCTATAAACTAGCTCAAAAAATATATATACTTATAAAAATATATATATGCACATAAAACCTACCTAAAAAAATTTTAAAAACTAATGGGCATATTAAATATACACGTTATGCTAAAATATCTCACTAAAATATTTAACTAAAATGTTTAACGTTTTAATGGTCTATCTACCAAGAAAGGTCTCAGTGAAAACTTGTCATTGAGACCATGACCTCTGTCTGCTGCTAGTTTAGTGATCCATCTGGCTTCCTCTTTCTCTGTACTGTTGCATATACTCCCTAATCTTTCTGTGGCAAATATATGTTCTAATACCATAAAACTAAAGACGTGTACTATCTCGTTGCAGGATGTGATTGGCCAAAGCATTAGTCTCACTCTCTCTATTAATGGCATAAATGTGTTCCCTTATGCGTTCCCTGAGAGTTCTATTCATCATGCCAACATAAAAACATTGGCATTTCTTACATTGACTAAGATAAACAACATTCCTTGATTTACAGTCCGCATAGTGAGAGAATTCATACTTCTTACCAGCGTCAGGGTGTATAAACGCATTCGAGTTCATAATGAAAGTACATTGATTGCAGTTACGACAAGCATATGTTCCTTTCCTTTGGGAAACCATCCCTTCCTCCTTATTCTTATCGTAACATAACAATCTCTTGAGTGACTTAGTATTTTTATAACTAAAAGCTGGTCTATCACCTACTACACTTATAATGTTATCATCCAGCTGTAGGATATTCCAATGTTTTTTAATAATACCTACAATAGAAGTATTATTATTGGTATATGGAATAGCTATCCTTTTCTTGTTGGGTCCACTCCTGTTTCTTTTCATGTAAGAGGATGTATTCCTATGAATGTATGGCAGACCTATTCCATCTCTTTCAACTTCATATAACCCATTAAGATCTCTGCTATGATAGCCTCTGTCTAAAAACTCTCTCTCCATTCCTATAATAGCTTCAGAAAACATCAAATCATCACTAGTGATACATGAATATCTCATAGCTTGATTTTTAATAATATTCCTGTGTACATGTGGAGGATGCATGCTATCTCTATGCAAGATAGCATTCTTTCTACAAGATTTCCTATAAACCTCTGTTTTAAGTGCTCCATCCTCTTTTCTCAATAGAACATCCAAAAACTCAATTTTCTTCTGTGAAATAGTACTAATCAGCCTCAGAAACGTAGTAGTACTGTTAATATATGTAATGAACTCTTCTAAACTAGTGAGGTCGCCTCCCCAAATCAAAAAGACATTGTCTACAAACCTTTTATAACATTTAATGTACTTTGAATAGACAGTGTTTTCTAATATGTAAGTAGATTCCCAATATGCCAATACTAGATTAGCATATGAATTGGCACATGATGTGCCCATCACTACCTCTGTCACCTGAAGATAATAATCATTGTTAAATATAAATACATTATTAGAGAGAGCTAAATCTAATAACATGGTGATTCTTATAATCTTGTTATTGGTCATACCTCTACGTAAAAGATGTAGCCTCAAAAAAGTACAGTTTTGTACCTACCATAAATGTAGATGTTCGAAGATCCACATTGCTGCAGTCCTAACACTTGGGTAGTCCGCTGTCCCAGTCGGCAATACCAAAGTATAAGACTGACGTCGGTCAAGGCGCATTTGTCTGACATCAGGACGAGGGGGTACAAATGCGCATGACCGACGTCATATCCTCAGTCTTTTCTTGCCCCAGATGTCAGAAGACCCTAAAAAGATAAGGCCAAAACCAAAACACCAAACACTCCTGTACCTAATATATGTACAATATATACAAATTTACAAAATAGAACCCCACCCACACAACCACCCCTAAACACAGAGGGGAAGGAGGGATTGACTGCAGCAATGTGGATCTTCGAACATCTACATTTATGGTAGGTACAAAACTGTACTATGTTCTTCATCTCACATTGCTGCAGTCCTAACACTTGGGTAGAATCCCAAAGCAGAGGTAAGGGAGGATGGCTAAACTATAATGAAGCAGGAGCTGCCAAAATGCCCTGCAACACAGCAGTGGCAAAACCAGCCCTGATTTAGAATAGAGAGGAAGGTGGTAATGCTTGGAGAAAGTATGCACTGAACTCCAAGTAGCTGCCTCCAAAATATCCTTAGTTGCCACCCCTTAGAAATGCTGTTGAAGTGGCAGTAGCCCTAGTGGAATGAGGCCTAATCCCAGCTGGAATCTCCTTGCCATGATGGGAATAACAGAATGCAATGCAAAACCCAATCCACTTAGATATAGTTTGTTTTGACACAGGCTTGCCCTGAGAACTCAAAGCAAAAGAAACAAACAACTGCTGAGACTGCCTAAAATCCCTAGTCCTGCTTAAATAATAACGAACTGCCTTTCTAATGAGCAACCTGCTCCCTCAGGGGATTATACACAGTAGGCAAATGACTTATAAACACCACCCTAGATCCACCTGCAAAGGAAGGTGTAGGCCTCCAGCAGCCATGTCCTTAAATGGAATCAAGGGCTCAAGCAGCCAAGACTACCAACAGTCAGAAACCCTTTCACCAGGCCCAACTAAATGCAGTCTTCCTTGCAAGTATTTCATTAATTAGAGGATCTCAATCTCACCCAGACAGGGCCTCTCACCCCAAGAAGAGACCCAAGGGCAGAGCCCCTGAGCCAGTGTCCTCTGATGATTCTGCCCCTGAATCAGACATAACTGACCAGCCAGAGGCTCCTTTCTCCAATTTTGAAGATTCTGATGCTGAAGAATCCATTCCAGCTGCTTCTCCACAGAAGAATTCTCCTTTGGGGAAACCTTACATGCCATGAGAGCATTCAAATGGCAGCAACAAGATTTTCAGATTCCAGAAAAGACTTAGAACCTTTCCATCTTCCCAGACAGGCCCTTAGCTATACCTCCTGTTCTCTGTGGTGGATGATGCTTTCAATGATGTCTGCTCTGCCAGATTTACCCCGAGCCCCTGCCAAACCAGACAGATTTTACAGGGTGCCAGTACTTACCACTTTACAAGGCCCCTCTTGAGACCAAACTATACCCAAGGTCCAAGGCAGGTAGGCTTCCTTAGCTAAAACCCTAATGGTTCAGGAAGCAAGGTCAAGACAGAGGGGTAAAAGGTTTACCTTAGCTACTCTCTGAGCTTTAGTTTAAACGGGTCAGTTTGCAGATGGAAAGCAAGAGTTATGCTTGATCAGTTAACTAAAAAAGACCACTAAATGCTGTTGATAAGAAAACTATTAGTGCAAAATACACTGGTGGTTAGTGAGAAGCCTTAAAATGTGGCTATGATGCACTGGAGGCTTCATTTAGATCAGCCATGACTGGCACAGTGATAAGAAGGCATGCATGGCTAAAGGCAACTCTCCCGGATCATGTTAAAGCTAAGTTGCTAGATGCTCCTATGGATGAGACAAGTTTGTTTGGTACACCTGCCCAGCAGGTTATGAAGAAAATGGAAGAAAAGGCAAAATCTGTTCAAACGGTTAAAGATTTTTTGCAGGTTCAACCCCCAAGGTTTAGCAGGAACTGGCCTCCCAAAAAATTGGTCCTTTCCTGACTCCACAAGATGTCAAAGGGGCAGGAATAGACTTTCCCAGAGGCAGAAACCAATCCAGAGGAGGTGCCTACAGAGGGCAACAGTGGCAAGGTAACAACAGAGGCACAGACACAACCACTGCCACTACAACAGCACAACCACAGTGACTTAATCCTAAACCGCCTACCAGGGAACAAATAGCAGCTCCTCTAGGCGGAAAGTTAACCTTATTTTCAAAGAACTGGCCACATAACAAAAGACAAGTGGATTTTACAAACCATAGATCAAGGTTACCGGTTCCACTTCCACACTTTACCAGTCAAAGAGGAATGCCAAATCTACCTCCAAATCAAAAACAGAAGCTCTACAACAGATAATGGAGTTAGCAAACATGAGAGCTGTGGAAAGAGTACCAACAGCAGAGCAAGGAAAGGGTTCTACTCCAGACTATTCCTAGTTCCAAGAAAGGAAAAAGTTGGAGACCAATTCTCGACCTGTCCACCTTAAATACATACATCATTGTCCCAAAATTCAAAATGCTGACCCTACAGCAACTTCTTCCCATGCTGGGCAAGGAGTGTTGGCTGGTAACTCTAGATCTCAAGGAGGCATACGTGCACGTCCCATTCGACCAATCTGCAGAAGATACCTCAGATTTCTTGCAGGATCAGAGCACTATCAATTCTCAGCATTGCCCTTTGGCTTATCTACTGCCCAGAGTATTCACAAAATGCCTGGCATCAGTAATCATTGCAGACTACAGGGAATTCAAATTTACCCATACCTGGACGACTGCCTGCTACAAGGGACAACAAAAGCAAGCTGACAACAGATTTACAAAGGGTCATTTACTTGCTACAAGCACTGGGATACACAGTCAATTTACAAAAGTCAAGGCTGATACCATCCCAAACAAGGACATTCTTGGGGCGAATTGGACACAGTAAAACAAATGGCATTCCTAACTACAGAAAACAAAAGAACTCCCCCTTTACTTCTTGGCACTAACAAAACTGGATAAGTTAACAGCAAGAAAAGTTATGCAGGCCTTGGGCTTCATGGCATCATTCATTATCTTGGTCCCATTTGCCAGACTACATATGAAAACTACAGTGGTACCTAAAGAATTTATGGTCCCAACACAGGCACAGCCTAGAAACAGAAATCCCACTAATTCCATGCTTAAAACAGGAGTTCCTATGGTGGGCTCAGTCATGCCAGTCAAACCCAGGCCTACCCTTTCCAGAGAGTCAAGCAGAACCATCACAACAGCGCTTCAGACCTAGGATGGGGGCCCACATGCTGGACAAATGCTGCAAGGATTGTGGACTCAGGATCAACTTCACCTGCACATCAACCTAAAAGAAATGCTGGCAGTAAAACTGGCAATCCAAAAGTTCAGACCATTTCTCAAAGAGGGCCAGTTGATGATAAGGACAGACAACACCACAGTCATGTGGTACATCAACAAACAGGGAGGCACTCATTCATACCCCTATGCAGAATGACTTTGGAGCTGTGGACCCTGGCACTCAGCTACAACATCCAGTTACAGGCAATATTTGTACCGGAAAGAAATACTCTAGCAGACATATTAAGCAGAACCACATCGATGCCCACGAATGGATGCACCCGGACATCTTCAAGACCATCTCAAAGAAATGGGGAATGCCACAGATAGATCTATTCTCCCCAAAACACCAGCTCAAAATCTGCACAGACATTCCACCCACTAGCATGGAAAGTGGATTCTCTCCTTCAGCTGGAAAGGCCTAACAGCATATGCATTCCCACCTCTTCCCTTGATACACTATTACTAAAATCAAGGAAGAACGCCAAGGATAATCCTGATAGCTCCAAACTGGCCAAGACAACACTGGTACCACTGCTGAGGAGCAATTAAAAGGCAGTCGGCCCAAGTAAGGATAGATTTGGGTTAATTGCCTGGCTTAGACTGCCTGAGTACGACAAGATAGTTGATGAGTAAGGGAATTCTTTTTCCAAGGCATCGGGCTGCTAAGACACCAGAAAGCACTGCAGATTACAAGGCTTTATTTCGCTCACAGAATACCCCAGGTATCTTAGCACTGCTATCACATATTCCAGATGCTGAAGAAGCTAGGTCTTTTCTTGAGCCAGAATCAGACAGTCAGTCCAAGTAAGGATAGATTTGTATTCCTTTTAGCCTGAAGAAAGCCACAACTGGAGCCAGAACTTTTGTGAATACTCTAGGCGAGTAGATAAGCCAAAAGGGCAATGCAGAGAACTGATAATGGGAATTTCCAGCCTGGAAACGCAGATACTTCCTGCAACTGAGTCTGATAGGCACATGAAGGTGCAAGCCTCCTTGAGATCTAAAGTTACCATCCAGTGATCCTTGCCCAGCAGAGGTAAAAGCTGTTGTAACGTCAACATTTTGAACTTGGGAATGTCCAGATAAGTGTTGAGGATAGACAAATCCAAAATTGGTCTCCCACGTGTTCCCTTTGGTACTAGGAACAGGCGAGAATAAAATCCTAGGCCCCTTTCTGGCACAGGAACCGCTGAATGGCCCCTATCTGGAGTAACAGAGAAATTTGCTTGTGAGCCTCTTTCTTTGTATAGGAGGAATGTCTGGCATGCCTTTGAAAGGAGGCAAGGTATGGAAATAAAACCTGTAACTGAAGAACTATATCCAATACCCATCTGTCTTGGGTAATAACACTCCAATTTTCTTTGAAAAGTGCCAGCCTTCCTCCCAAAGGTGCTGCCAGACTAGAAGGCTCTGGCAGCTGAAAAGGCAAGTCATTGGGTCTGCTTAATAAAGGACTGACCCCTGCCCCCTCACCAGAAGACTGGGCAGGCAAACTGCCTGTTCTAGGCCTAAAAGAACCTTGAGCTCTGTGCCCCTACCACCTTCTAGATCTACCACTAGACTGAGAATCATAAGAAGGATAAGTCCACCCTTTAGTAGGCCAATTTCTACTAAACTTTGCAGGCTGAACCTGCAAAAAATCTTTAACAGTCTGCATAGACTTAGCCTTGTCCCTCCATTTTCTTTAAAACTGCTTCCACAGGCGCAATCCAAATAACACATCAGATTGTAAAGGAGCATCTAAAAATTTTTGCGGTCTTTACATGTTCAGCTAAATTCTGATCCCTCAGCCAGGCGTGCCTGCGAAGAACAGAACCAGTGGCTGCCACCCTCGAAGAGGCCTGTACAGCATCAAAACCACATTGCAGGAATGCTTACCCACCTGTTCAGAAACATGAACTAAATCCTGCAACTCTTTACACTCAATACCTTCCGCCAGAGCATCTACCTTAGACTTCAATTGTGAAAGGAGATAATTTTGGTATTTCAACATGTGAAACTGGCAATTCAAAGCCCTCATGGCTAAAGTGGAAGAAGTATACACCTTCTTTCCCCATCTATCCAAAGCCCTTGCCTCTTTATCAGAAGGAACAGGATTTTTAACAACAGAAGCCTTAACACCTTTAGGGCCCTGAGAAACAGTTTCTGGGTCTCGCCCTAGGACTCTAAAAGATACTCTATGAGCTTCAGGCACCTATAATACCTATCCTGGTTTAACTGGGGCAGGAGGCAAAGAATCAGGGTTCAGGAAGCCTCTGCAAAACATCCCTCTACCACATCCAGAACAGGAGGTATGGAAGCTAAAGGCCTATGCTGGGGTAGAAACAAAACCCCTAAGCTCTTTCCTGGAATCAGAGAAATCTTGACCTTCCCATTTAAAAATGCTCCCTCATGGAATGAAGAGTCTCTGAAAAGAAAAAATCCTCAGGAGGAGAAGCCAAGGTGTAGAGTCATCTACATCAGAATCAGAATAAGGAGAGATACTCCTGCAAGTCTTCAGTCCAAGACTCAGAAGCCTCCAACACTGCTCAAAACTTTCAAGCTCAGGTTCCACCCTAGGCTCCTTTATCAGGGGGCATAGATCCCTCTAATCATAGTAATCAAATCTTCTGCCATTTTAAGTATATGTTTCTTAGGCAGAGACCCTGAAGAACTAGGGGAGACCCCCACTGAAGTTAACCCTGGCCTGCCTCTAGAAGAAGCCTTGGAACCAAAAGGGAGGGCCCAAACCACCTTAGGAAGGAGGGGAGAACAGCTACCTGAGAAGCCCCTTCAGCCTGGCCTACCTCCACAGAGAGGACACATCTTGTAACAGTAAAGTCTCTCCCGAGAATCCAAAGGAACTTCTGGTAGAACCACCGCTCCACCGAAATTCCCTCTAAAGAACCGACGTCCGGGACAGACGGTTCTTCCACCCTAGCTTCGCTGCTTTGTCCTTGGCGCTTTTAGACGAAGCTGGGCGCCGGAGCATCCCACGGCATGTTGTAATTACAACGCTCCCAAAACTAACCTGGCACAATCTAATCTTCTTAATAGTGCGTTGTTAAATCTAGTACAAGGCATTACAGCCAACAACGCCCCGTTCAGGCCCTAAGCAAGGTATACACAAGGTATGGTAATCTCTATGAGGAGAAGTATCTGTTTCCCACAAGAAATACAGTTATTCACTTTTTCTGACATCCGTTAAATACTGAGGCAAGAAAAACCAAAATATTCCCCAACGGGGTACTTAGCCAACTTTGATTCGGTCTGAAACTCCGACTTCAGAAAATTTCAGAACGCCAACCTGCACTCGCAAAACTGCTTCTGCATCGGACCATGCGGCAAAAAAGACTGAGGATATGACGTTGGTCATGCGCATTTGTACCCTGACGTCCTGATGTCAGACAAATGCGCCTTGACCGACGTCAGCCTTATACTTTGGTATTCGGGCCGACTGGGACAGCGGACTACCCAAGTGTTAGGACTGCAGCAATGTGAGATGAAGAACATATGTACACCTATGTCATTTGGTATGCTAGTAAACAAAGCTGTAACATCTAGCGTTACCATATAATCAGAATCTTTAAGCTCATTGCCTAAACTGAAGCATGACAAAGTTTCTAAAAATTGTTGAGGGTCTCGTAAAATCGATACAGTGGAATCCACTATTGGTCTAAGTTGCTTTTCAAGATAAATCGATACACTCTCTGTTAGCCAGCCTCTACCTGAAACTATTGGTCTAAGTGGAGGTCTGTCCATGGCTTTATGTATTTTGGGGTGACCCCTAAATATAGGTGCTATAGGTTTTTCAACAAGAAAGTACTTGTATAGGCCCTCATCTATTATTCCACACATTAACATATCATACAGATCCACATGCATTGTTCTGATAAGTTTATCTAAATCAAAAGAATTCAGTTTAATGTATGTCATATCATCTGATAGCATTTCAATCATTGCATTATCATAATAAATCTTATCTAGTATGACTGTAGCACCCTCTTTATCAGCTGGTCTTATTACTATCGTATTATTATTACACAAGCTATTTAATGCTAATTTCTCATTCTTAGTTAAGTTAAAAAACTCAGGCTTTTTTCTATTGTTTTCAAAATGTATCAGAAAATCTTTCACACATGCTTTTTCAAAACATTCTAGCAACAGATGCTGAGGTGGTATATAAGTAGAAGGTTTTCTAAACAACTGTTCAAAATTATTATTCACATTTTCACTAGCAAACTGTAATGCTAGTGCAACATTTCTAGTGAAACACTTAATGTCAATAATTAAGTCACTCATCCACATCCTGCAAAGGAATGAATGAAAGACCTCTGTTTAAAACAGATTGTTCATCTATTGTCAATACGTACCCAGATATATTAACTACTAGGTCCGTTGAACCGGTTTCAGGAACTTGCGTTGGAATTCTAATTGTCCTTCTGACGTTTTCCTCTTCCTCCCCTTGTACTGGGGACTCCATGCTTGTTTGTTCTCCATCCTGAACGGCAAGGGAAAATGGAGATTATTTATCTCATTCTCCGTATCTCTCACATGCTGTCCTTCTATATATGTGGTTTTCTTGCGAACCACTTGTTCACTGGTGTTCCCAGAGATGGAAGAACCATTTACATCGTGTACAGATGATCTCTTTTTAGAGCGTGGTTCACTACTCGCCGTATCTAGCGAGGAGGAAGTTAAAATACCGGAAATGGAGGGAAGCAAAGGCGATGAACGCTCTGCAGAGTGATTCTCTGTGTTAGCGATGGTAACACCATTAACAGGACGGGTGGCAACATTGGATTTAAAAGAAGCCTACCTGCACATCACAATAAGGGAATCTTACAGAAGATACCTACGCTTCAGGGCAGGCTACATGCACTATCAGTTCTCTGCACTGCCCTTTGGCTTATCTATTGCATACAGGGTATTCACAGAGTGCCTAGCTCCAGTCATTGCATTTTGCAGGCAAAGAATAGTCAAATATACCCATACCTGGACGATTGTCTAATTCAGGCAGAAAGCCAGGACATACTATTAAGTCATCTGGCAATTGTAAAAAAATTGCTAACTTCTTTGGGGTACACCATAAACGAAAAGAAATCACATCTTGTGCCCTGCCAACAAATTGTATTCCTGGGAGCAAGCTTGAATACAACTTCCCAGATGGCCTTCCTCACGCCAGAGAAACAAGCTCATTTGACAGCCTACTTCAAACTACTGGCCACAAAGACACAGTTATCTGCAAGGAAAATACTGCAAGCCCTGGGGTTCATGGCCTCTTGCATTCTACTAATTCTCTATATGCAAGACTGCATATGAGGAAACTACAATGGTATCTAAAAAGCCTATGGTGTTAACATTCTCAGGACCTAGAATCAATGATTCCTATCCTACGTTGTCTACAAATAGAGTGCCTTTGGTTGGCAGAGGCCTGCCACCAAAACAAGGGACCGCCATTCACTCTAGCCCCCTGCTGCCCAAACCCCAACAACAGACGCATCAGACTATGCATGGGGGGCTCACTTGGCAGGGCAGTGCATTCAGGGCAAATGGAACCCAAGTCAAATGCACCTGCACATCAATCAGAAAGAAATGTTAGCTGTACAGAATGCCCTGACAGCCTTCAAGGACCACATTCTTCCAGGGCAATTATTGGCAAACAAGGTATGAGTGGGTTCCCCCCTGCTTGTTTATGTACCACATAACAGTGGTGTTGTCTGTCTTTACCAATAATTGTGAAAAAAGACAAAAGGAAAAACTTTTGCAAAACATGAAGATGCCAAACAGGAACAAAAGGATGAGCCACTCCACAGTAAATAAATGTACCTATTCAGGCCAAATTCAATAAAACTAATTCTGGACTTTATTGAAGAAAATAAAACAAATGATAAGCGCTTTCGTCCTGACCACTTCAGAACTTCATCAGATAATGAATTAATTTACACAAACCATTTGTATAGTACAGAGGAAACTGGGTAAAACAATCAAAAGTTAATAAGTGATTATTTAAGGGTCTATATTAGATCAGCGAATGCTTAAAAAAGCGAATGCTGATTGATTGAACTTATGTAATGCTTAATATCGGTTAACAGAAACCCAAATTTTTTCCTAGGGAAAGAATTTGGTTGTCCGTTTCTGTTGCTTCGGTATTTTCAGTGCTGTGGTGAAAAGTTACGGGTCAGGTTCAGGTAAGTGTGCGATTGTGTGGATGTGAGTGTTAGGGCGTGGGTTAGGTATGTGTGCGATTGTGTGGATGTGAAGGTTAGGGCGGGTTAGGGTGAGGTGAGTGTGCGATAGTGATGGACATTAGGGTTAGGGTTTGAGTTAAGGTAAGTGGATAGTTAATGGTGTGTGTGTATAGTTTAGTGTAGGGTTAGGTGTCAGACTGTAGGTGTATGTGTATGGAACGCTGTTTGTTTGGTGTGCTTGTGTTGTGTGTATGTGTTTTGGATCAGTGATTTTTTTTCCCTAGGAAAAAAGTCGCTGTTCTGACAGTTCGAGATTGTAAGCTTTCGCTTACATAAATTTGTTCAGTCACCATTCGCTGATGACCCTTATTTACTACCCCATTGTAATGGTTATTTTAAAGTGTATAATTTTTCTGATGTGGTTATTGGTGTTGAGCACTGTGATTTATTTTCAAAAGGTTTCACCAATGTACCTTCACAACTTACGGACATTTCTAATACCCTACTTGACCAACCACCCATGAGACCCATTGTGGACACAAAAGGTTCTATCACCCACCCTCTTGCAAAACTTTTAGACACTACGCTTAAAGAACTGGTCTTTTCTGAAACCCACATATGTAAGGACGCATGGAGTTTCTTGCATATCATCAACAACACTCCATTTCAAACCCATTATGTCCTTTTAACCATCGATGTCAAAGACATATATTCTGTCATTCCACATAATACAGGTTTAGAATGGTTTTCAGAATACTTATATGAAAAAGGCATTGAGCACAACAAAGTTTACGTATATGTACACCTACTTGAACTTGTATTGAAAAACAACTTTATTCTCTTTAGTCACGAAATCTGTTTGCAGCAGGAGGGTGTAGCAATGGGTTCCTCATGTGGGGGTCTATATTGCAAACATTGTTGTAACCCAGTGGGAAAATAAGTTTTTGTTCAACAGTCCAGTGTTTAAGTATGTAAAATGCTACACCCGGTTTTTGGGCGATATCTTTATTTTGAGGGATGGACCCCCAGAACATATAGTAGATTTAATATCATACATGAATTCCACCACCACCATCTTGAAATTCACACACAACTACAGTATCGACCAGCTGCCTTTCCTAGATGTTCTTCTCATTAAAGATCACACCAACAACAAATTTGTTTCAAAAATATACAGAAAGGAAACCTATTCCAACTCCTTACTTCATTTTTCAAGTACACATCCAATGAAACAGAAAAAAAGCTATTGTAAAGGGACAATTTGTGAGGGCGGTCCGAATGGTATCTATTATGGATGATTTCCTTAGCGAATGTAACAATTTGAAAGCCATGTTTTCAAGAAGAAGGCTACCCGTGCAAGTTTATTACTGACATTATGTTAGAAGTAGTAAATAAAAGGGAGCGAGGGCATTTTATCCCCTTAATAACAGACACTGATAACAGCATCACCAATACCAATAATTTTACCCAGTCTTTAAGTGTGCAGAATCAAGAACTTAAAAGGGACTATAAAGACATTTTTTATTACTATATATACCAATGACAGTTTTGCATTAAGGAAAATCTTGGTAAAAAATTGGACCATTCTAAACCGAGAGAAAGCCATTAGACCTTTCATTGATTCACACCCCACCATAATTTTCAAGAAAGGCAGAAACTTAAAAAACATTTTTGAGATGAAACCAAAGGGAGTGAATAATGCTGGACACATGAAAAAGTGTGGCATGTGTAAATATTGCAAACACATCAAGGAAGGGGGCATTTTTCTGATAACACTGAAGAGAAATTACATCAAAAATTTAACTGTGCATCTGAAAAGATTATTTATTGTGCCCTCTGTAACTGTTGTATCTGTTTTACATTGGGAAAACTGACTGTAAATTAAAGAACCGAATTTACTTAAATTTGTATGATATAAAATCAAAAAAAGATACAAATGCACTTAGTAAACACATTATGGAAAATACTGGTCACTCTTTTCATTTCGCTGTCATTGACAATATTAAAACGGAACCTTGAGGTGGTGCCTGGTCACTTTTGTTAGAAAGGAGAGAGGTTTACTGGCAACTGCGTCTCAATGCATCAAGTTGGCCAGGCTTAAATGAACACATTTCCATTAGCTCTCTGTTGAAACTAAAAGTTTTAGAAAGATAAGTGTTTCTTTTAAAAAAAAATTTGTATTTCTTCTGTACTTTTAAATCATATATTTTATTATGTTTTTAGAATACAAGTTGAATTTTCCACATTTATTTATGCATTTTAACCAGTTTTCATATATAAAGCATGGTTTTTACATGATTTTTCTTTAAGGGGGGTCTGTCATTTTTAAGTAACTTATTAACTTTTAATGATTGTTTTACCCAGTTTCCTCTGTACTATTTAAATGGTTTGTGTAAATTAATTCATTATCTGATGAAGTTCTGAAGTGGTCAGGACGAAAGCACTTTGTTTTATTTTCTTCAGTAAAGTCTAGAATTGGTTTTATTGAATTTGGCCTGAGTAGGTGCATTTTTTTTTTTACTGTGGAGTGGCTCATCCTTTTGTTCCTGTTTAGCATCTTCATGTTTTGCAATAGTTTTTCCATTTGTCTTTTTTCACAATTATTGGTAAATATGGAAAACGCCACTGTTATGTGGTACATAGACAAGCAGGGGGGGATCCCACTCATACCCTCTCTGCAGACTAGCCATGGCTCTGTGGAACACAGCCTTTAGCTACCAAGTGCACCTACAGGCTCAGTTTCTGCCAGGAAAGCTAAATACACTGGCAGACGACCTAAGCAGAGATACCATGGACCCACACGAGTGGAAACTGGAACCAAAGGTATTCAACGCGTTGAGAAACAGATGGGGGAGCCCAGAGATAGACCTGATGTTCATCATGTTACACTGCTGCAGTCATTACACTTGGGTTATCCTGCCATCAGGCGGTTCCCCAGTCGGCCTGAGTTCCAAAGTCTTGGTCCGGTGTCGGTTGGTGTCGCCTCCTTCCCGACGTCAGTGCGACAAGTGTATATAAGATGCAGCCGACGCCATTTTCTTCAGTCTTTCTTGCTGCGTGGTGCCCAAAGCAGAAGCAGTTCGCAAGTGCCGGCCGGCCGACTCCTGAGATTTTCATTCCGAATCCAGAACCGAAGTCTTCTAAAAAAGCCAAGTACCCCATTGGGGAAACTTTTTCTTGCCTCAGACCGATGTCAGTAAAAGTTAATAACTGTATTTCTTGTGGGAAGCAAATACCTCATAAGGATTTCCATTCCTATTGTATTCCATGCCTAGGCCCTGACCACGACGTCACTCATTATCAGTTTTGTGCTAGGTTTAACAAGCGCACTATTAAATGTCGGTTTGATTTTGCCCGACATTATTTTGGCAGAAAATTCAATTTACACCATGCCATCGGAACTTCCGACGACCGCAATGCATAAAAAGCGCAAGGACAAGGACAGGCATCCGAGGCCCAAAACTGTCAACGAGGCCTCTTCTAGGCCGGTCACCGGTTCTCCGGTTTTCAAATTCTGCTCAAGGACTCCCCACAAACAAGCTTGGAAAGTGGATGCTCTGTGCTTCAGCTGGAAAAACCTATCATTTTATGCCTTTCCTCCTGTGCTTCTCCTCTCCAAAGGTACTACTAAAGATCAAACAGGACAAACAAAGGATGATACTGATTGCACCAGACTGGTCATACCAGCACTGTTGTACCCCCTCTTGCTCAGTGTGTCACTGCTTGCACCATGGCATCTGCCTCAGACCCCTGCCCTGCTGTCCCAGCAGGAGGGCCAGATTCTGCACCCACAGCTACAAACCCTGAACCTGGCTAATTACCTGATCTCTCCGTTACCATCCCTCAGTAAGCAAGTGATGGATGTCATTCTGGAGGTAAGGAGGCCTAGTACTAGAAAATCCTATGCTGAAAAATGGAAAAGATTCTGTTCCTGGAGCCAGACTCGGGGGATGGGAACAGCAGCTCCCAATTTACCTCAGATTCTTCAATACTTAACTGAGATGCTTCACAGGAGCCTTTCCTTTTCCTCCATTAAAACTCATGCCTCAGCCATTTCAGCTCATGACAATACAGAACCACCCCTCTTCTCTCATCCACTGCTGAAGCAATTCCTCAGTGGGGCCAAAAACTAAGACCACCCAGGAGTGCCCCTACTCCAGCCTAGGACCTTAACTTTGTATTGGAAAAGCTCACTCTACCTCCCTTTGAGCCAGCTGCAAATGCAGAGTTGAAATTCCTTTCTTGGAAAACAGCCTTCCTTCTAGCCATCACTTCAGCAAGAAGGGTGTCCGAATTACAGGCCGTCATGGCAGTGGAGCCTTTCATCATCTTTCATGCGGACAGGGTGTTCCTCAGGGCCAATCCCTCCTTCATGCCCAAGGTGGTATCCAGTGTAGCCCTTAATCAGTCCATTCATTTGCCAACCTTCTTTTCTAATCCACAGAACAAAGGGGAACGAACACTGCACTCCTTGGACGTGCACAGACAACTTAGATTTTACTTGGACAGGACTAAACCTCTCAGGAAATCTGAACAGCTGCTGATTGCATTTGCTGTAGGGGCAGAGGGGAAGGCCATTACAAAGCAAACCATTTCTGAGTGGATAGGCCATTATTGCATTCATTTCTGCTATAAGCACCATGGAAAACCTACCCCACAGGGGATAAGACCACATTCAACCAGGGCTGCATCTACCTCTACAGCCTTTCTCAGAGGTGTCCCTACCATGGACATCCTAGAAGCTGCTACCTGGAGTTCTGCACATATTTTTCTAAATCCAGAGCTGGCTTTGCCACTGCAGTCTTGCAGGGCCTTATAGCTGGTCCTAATGCTATCTAATTACCTCCTCCCATCCTTAGCTTTGGGAATCTACCCAAATGTGATGACTGCAATAGTGAAACACGAAGAACATAGTACAGTTGTGTACACTTACTATAAATGTAGATATTCGTGTGTATTCACTGTTGCAGTCCTGGTTACCCTCCCTCCAGCCCCTTGACTTCTATTGACTATACCTCTATTCTTGTTTACTCAGCTTAAAGCTTTTTGGTGTATTTGCTTTTTTGTTGGAGATGTAACCTTGTATATAATTGCTTCCCATTATGGGGGCACCTGACATTCGGGGCAAGAAAAACTGATGTAATGGCATCAGCTGTATGCTTTATACCGCTGACTATCTCACATCACGGAAGATGAGACAGCATCTGATGCAGGACCCAAGACTTTGATAATCAGGCCGACTGAGGGCTACTGCAAGCAGATAACCCAAATGTGATGACTGCAACACTGAATGCACTCAAACATCTACATTTATGGTAAGTATACACTACTGTACTTTCTTCTACTCCACCTACAACAGGTATCACCCACTCTAACTCAGTTAGGGTTTACCATAAACCACGAAAAGTCTCACCTGACCCCCCTCTCAAGACTCTGTTTTCTTGGGATGCAGGATCAGAACAGACAGAATGAAAGCCTTCATCCCCGACCAAAGAATTCTAGACCCTGGTCTGTACTTCAAAAAACTCATCACCCATTCCTCCTCCTCAGCTTGGGAATTCCTGAGAAGGTTAGGACACATGGCATCCCTTATACCCATGTTACCCCTGGCAAGACTCCACATGTGAAAAATCCAGTGGATCCTAAAAAACTTCACTCCCAGCCCTTGGACTCGCCCCTTCCCTTACTTCTATGTCTGAAGAGGAAACTCCAGTGGTGGGGTTTAGCACTTCACCTCAACCAAGGCACCCCCTACAGGTTCCACCCCCCCCCCGCAACAGATCTCCACAGATGCATCAGACTTGGGGTGGGGGTGCAGTCCTCCTAATAAACCACAATCAGTTCTCTGTGCAAGGCAGATGGTCCAACCTAAGACAAAAGGACCATATCAACATCAAGGAAATGAGGGTATCATTGTTGGCCCTTCTAACATTCAAATCAGCTCTTCAACCAGGAACCCTAAAAGTAATCACAGACAATACGACTGTCCTGTGGTACATAAGCAAGGGGGGACAACGTCCTACCCTCTCTGCAGCCTGGCCACCCAGATATGGAACCTAGCATCAACACTCCAGATTCACCTGGTAGCAGTGTATATTCCCTCAACAGAGAATGTCATGGCAGATAAACTCAGCAGAACGTCAGTTCCCTCTCACAAATGGATGCTTCAGAGAGAGGTATTCCTGGACCTTATTCACATGTGGGGTATTCCACAAGCAGATCTCTTTGCCTCCCACCAGAACAGACAGATGCCCAGCTTTTGCACAAGGGACCCACATCCACAAGCTTGGAAAGCTTGAGAGAGAATGTACCTTTATGCCTTCCTTCCCTTCACTCTGATTCAGAAAGTCCTCCTAAACATCCAGAGGGACAAACCCAAAATCCTGTTGGTGACCCCATTTTGGCCAGGACAGCATTGGTTTCCCCTCCTCCACTTACTAGCCAAGGGCAATCATCACAGGTTATCCCACCGAATAGACCTGCTCACACAGGACGGGATCCCTACTGCACCCCCAGGTGAACAATCTGAAACTGACCTTATGAGAGATAGGGTTCTAATCCCCTACAGAGACCTATATTCAGAGGACATACTCAGTGTTCTGCAGGAGGCCAGAAACCCTAGTACCAGGAGAAATTATGTATCTAAATGGGGCAGATTCTCCAGGTGGTGTCAACGAAAAAACCAGGACACTTTGACTACTTCTATACCTATGGTCCATTAATATTTTTGTGAGCTACTTCACTCAGGACTAACTTACTCCTTAGTCATAGTCCACCTATCTGCCATCTCTGCTTGTCTGCCATTATCACCTCCTCTGGCTTCCTGATTGGAAGTCAAGCTTTTTCTGAAATGGGAACCTCATATCAGACCCCCAAAAAAACCTATACCCCCTCCTTTGGACCTGAATTTCGTACTAGAAAAAACTTGCATTGCCACCTTCTGAACCAGCTCTTTCAGTATCCCTGACAATTTGCACCCTGAAAACAGTTCTACTAATGGCCCTCACCTCCGCCAGGAGAGTATCAGAGATACAAGCCCTTATGACTACCTCTCGTTATCTTATTTTCCGCAAGGACAGAGTTGCTCTCAGGACCAACCCCTCCTTCATGCCCATGGTGGTTAATGAACTCTGATTAAACCAGACCATTAACCTACCAGTTTTCTACCCTCATCCACAAAATTCCTCGAAGAGAACTCTCCATTCCTTGGATGTCCACAGGCAACTGAGGTACTACTTAGACAAAACCAAACCTAGTAGAAAGTCCAACCAGTTATTCATCTCCTTCCATCCAAGAGCTCTAGGGAAGGCAGTCGCAAAATGGACCATTTCTTTCTAGATTTCAAAATCCATTACCATGTGCTATGCCTATCATGGAAAGTCATTGCATGGTCATGTCAAGCCTCACTCTACCAGGGCAGCTGCCTTTTTCAAAGGGATTGACTATGCTTCCATTTTTGAAGCAACCACTTGGACCTCTATTCACACTTTCACCAAGCATTGCAAACTGGACCTAGCCTCGAGAGCTAGAGCAGGGTTTGCAAGGTCAGTTCTCCAGGGCCTCATTGACCATGAAACCCAATCCTCCACCCAGGCTCATACCTAAAGCTCTGGTGCTGTCCCTACTGTAATGAATAATGCAACATGAGAATAGAAGGATGTAGAATAATTGTGTAAGAACTTACCATAACCTTAGATGTCCTCCTCTTCCAGAGCAGAGCAACAGAAAAGACAAGCACAGAAGGAGGAGATGAGGAGTCACTGTTGGGTTTTACTGAAGATTAAAAGTGGCATAGTCCAGAAAGTTTTTATACAAACCCGTCCTCATGAAGTGGAAAAAGTTGCAAAAAATGGTATATAAAAGGCATTATTGTTTTTTGAAGACTTAACATTCCACTGTCAGAGAACTTTAAGAGCAGCCATTCCATTGAGTTGTATCACTCTTGTTGCTATACTAATGGTAGCTCTCTTGCAGCAGGTATAAGAGTTTTACTGTACAAAGTGTAGTCATGGAGCTGTTGGTCTCAAATGGTAAAAGCTAGAGAGAATGTTAGATGTGGAAGGCGTAGCCAATTAGAAAAAGAAGTGATCACTAAAGTTTGTGCTTTATCATAAATAATATTTATTGGGTACTTGTCTGAGATATGAACTTCAGAATGGGTATAAATTTGCAAAATGGAGTGGTTTCTCAGAAAAATTGTAGCAAACAAGGAATGACTGCGGTATGGAGGAGCAAATGCCGAAACATATAAACAGCAGTCATGAGAGTAACAGCATGTTGCATGAAGATGAATTTGCCCATCAAAAAGAGGATAAAAAAACAATAGATGACATCCATGGTCAGGAAACACACTTAGTGCCATATTTCTCCGTAAATAAGACCTAACCACAGAATAAGGCCTAGCATGGATGTTCGTGTTTCACTGTTGCAGTCATTACATTAGGGTAATCCTGCTGGCAGGTTGCCCTTAGCCTGCCTGAATTCCAAAGTCTTGGGTCCTGCGTCGGCTGCTGTCGTCCCCTCCCTGACGTCAGGGGTATAAAAGAAGCGGCTAATGCCATTTTCTTCAGTCTTTCTTGCCGCTCGATGCCCGACGCAGAAGCAGTTCACAAGTGCCAGTCGGCAGACTCCTGAAATTTTTGTGTTTGAGTTTCAGAACCGAAGTCTTCAGTAAAGCTAAGTACCCCATTGGGGAAACTTTTTCTTGCTCCAGACCGATGTCAGAAAAAGTTAATAATTGTATTACTTGTGGAAAGCAAATACCTCATAAGGATTTTCATTCTTACTGTATTCCTTGCCTAGGCCCTGATCACAACGTTTCTGGTTGTCGTTTTTTTGCTAGATTTAGCCAACGCACTGTTAAGCATTGGTATTCTTTTGCTTTAAAGTATTTTGGTAGCTGGTTTAGTTATCCTAAAATGTCGTCAGATAGCCATCCGACTACTGGAGTTTACAAAAAAAGCAAAGAAAACGATAAAACTGACGAAGCTTCTCCTAAGCCAGTCGCCGGTTCGCAGGTTCTCAGTGAGGCACTTTCATAGCCCTTGACAACTGCTACTTTAGAGTCGCAAGCCGCTACCGACTCCCACGTGGAGTCGGCCATGCCGCTGGATACTCAAAGTATTGGAGCCTCGGATGCTAATCCCTCAGATGGGTCCGGAGCCGCTGAGCAGGTACCAGCTTCTGTGGGTGTATTCAGACCACAACATCTTTACATTAAAATGACTTCAGCTTCAAAGACAAAGACTAAAGCAGCTTCTAAAGCAAAGAGACAAACTCAAGAGCCACGTGTACAGGCCTCTATGCCCAAAAAACAGATGATCAAGATGGCTGAAGACCTGATTACTTTGATCAGGGGTTCCCATCCCCCTCCTGATAAAAGGCCTAGGCAAGAGATTGACTATGAATCTTCAGATCAGGTCTCTATTTCTTCTGATTCCTCTTCTGATCAGGGATATTCTTTACCCCCCTATGAGGATTCTGATGCTGAAGAATCTATACCTTCAGCATCCCCTCCTGAGGATTATTCCTTTGGGGAAACCTTGCATACCATGAGGGAGCATTTTCACTGGGAAAGCCAAGATTTTTTCAGAATCAAAAAAGAGGCTCACGGATTTCCTCTTACTACCACAGCACAGGCCTCTAGCCATTCCTCCTGTGTTAGACATTGTAGATGACGTGTTTTCGGAGTCTAGTTTGACCCCTGACTCCTTACCTCCAGCTCCTGTTAAGCCTGACAAGATATTACAGGGTTCCTGACTCACACAAATTTATTTTTAAAAACCCTGCTGCTGACCCAGAAACTATTTCACAGGGTCCCAAGGGAGTTAAGGCCTCTACAGCAAAAAACCCAACCCCCTCTGACAGGGATTCAAGAGCACTGGATAGATGGGGAGAAAAGGTTTACACATCTGCAACTTTGGCTATAAGGGCCTTAAACTGTCAGTTTCATATGCTCAAGTATCAGCAACATCTCATGGGATTGCTTAAACAGAAAATGATGTTAAATTCTGAATGTGCTGAAAATAAGGAAATGCAGGCTTTATTGCATGCAGCTGAACAAGCTGGAAAGCATACTTTGCAATGTGGTTTTGATTCTTTGGAGGCCTCCTACAGGGCCGCAGTTACGGGTTCTGTAATTAGAAGGCATCTGCCAGATCATGTTAAGGTTAAGTTACTAGATGCACCTTTACAGCATGATACTTTGTTTGGTGTTAAGGCAGAAGAGGTGTTAAAGAAAATGGAAGACGAAGCTAAATCTATGCAAACTGTCAAAGATTTTTTACAAGTACAGCCACCTAGGTTTAGTAGACACTAGCCTATAAAAAAATGGTCCTTTCCTGTGTCAGATAGACCTCAAAGGGGCAGATCCAGATGCCCAAGGGGCAGATCCCAGGCGCAAAGTTCTTATAGGCCCAAGCAATTGGGTGCTTCTACCTCCAAAGCTATAAAAGATAAAGCACAAACATGCAGAAAGCAGTCCCAATGACTTTCCCCTGCCTGCACCAAGCACTTATCTTCTGGCAGCACCCTTAAGGGGAAAATTAGCACTTTTTGCTCAAAATTGGCACATTATAACCCAGGACAAATGGGTTCTAAATATAGTGTCACAAGGCTACAAATTCCATTTCCATACACTGCCAAAGGCAAACGGCTGGCCAGATCTGTCAAAAAATCAATGGGCAGAGGCACAAAAGCAAGTTTCATCCCTCATGGATATGGGGGCCATTCAGCAAGTACCAAAGCAAGAGTGGGGACAAGGATTTTACTCAGGACTGTTCTTGTTACCCAGAAAAGACAAGGCCTGGAGGCCAATACTGGACCTATCTATTTTGAACACATTCCTATTCCTATGTCACCCAATGGGTTGCTAAATGGCTTACTGATAGAACCCACACTGTAAAAGTAGCAGACTCCAAATCCAGCTCCAGACAAGTGACAAGTGGAGTACCTCAGGGTTCAGTCCTGGGGCCGCTCTTGTTTGGCATCTACTTCTCTGATGTACAGGTCAACACTAAGGGACTCTGGCTAACAAAGTTTGCAGATGACTGCAAACTGGGAGCCATTATTGAATCCCCAAATGATGTGGATACTCTACAAAAGGGCCTTACAGAAACAGATGCTTGTGCCAGAGCCATGGGCTCAAGCTCAATGCCAAGAAATGTATTGTTATGTTATCCCCTTTGGGAAAAAACATGTATCCATGAATTACCATATAGGTGGCAGTACACTAAACACAGAAAGTGTGATAAGAGACTTAGGGACACAGGTGGACAGTGGTCTCACCTTCGATAACCACATCGCCACAACAGTCAGGAAATCCTTCTATGTGGCACACCTCATCACTAAGGGCTTTTCATCCAGAATAATGAGGTAATTGTCCCACTGTACTCATCCCTCATTAGACCCATTATAGAATACAACTCCCCATTTGGTATGTACCTCTCAAGACATCTGCAACAACTGGAAAGGCCTCAGAAATAGCTCACTAAAAGAATCACAGGCCTAAAGCAGGTGCCCTATGCTGACCTTTAAAAAACTCCAGCTATACTCTGTCGCATATCGTCTACTCAGAGGCGATCTCTGCTTAACATACAAGGCCATGTCAAACCCAGAGCTGTTGGACATGCTACACTTAAAGAAATCCCAATCCCTCAGAGCTACACGCTCCAGGGATCTAAACCTTGTCATCACAATAAACAAAACATGCTGGAGGGATAGGTTCCTGACCCAGAGACTCCCCAGACTCTGGAATAGATTGCCCATGCATGTCAAGCAGAGTGCCTCTTTGGACCTCTTCAAGAGGAACCTTGACAATTGGATGAGAGAAAGGACATTCACCCCAGGGATCACGTCAGTCACCCTGCTAGACAGGGGTCCAGGAAAGTAAGTAATGTGGGAAGAAATAGCCAGGGAATTGTTATGGCTAGGCTTGTATAGGCCCTAGGGCTGATAGCCTAGTACCAACCTATGAACCTGGATATTCCAAAATTCAAAATGTTGACATTTGCAGCAGCTTCTGTCCATGCTGGGCAAGAACGCTTGGCTTGTGACTTTAGACCTTAAAAGAGGCATACCTGCATGTTCCACTCAGACAGTCATGCAGAAGACACCTCAGATTCAAGGCTGATTCAATACATTACCAATTCTGTGCACTGCCCTTTGGCTTATCTACTGCGCCCAGGGTCTTTACAAAGTGCCTGGCACCAGCAATTGCATTCTGCAGACAAAGAGGAATACAAATATACCCTTACTTGGACGACTGTCTAATTCAAGGAGAGAACAAGGACATTCTTCTTCAACATCTGGCATTTGTGAAAAGACTACTAACATGCCTAGGGTACACAGTCAGCAAAAAGAAATCAAAACTTGTACCCTCACAAGAGATAATATTCCTGGGTGCAAACCTGAATACAACTGCCCAGGTGGCTTATCTCACACTAGACAAACAAAGGCAACTGACTATCTATTTCAAAAAGTTGGTAACAAAGCCCCAGTTATCTGTAAGAAAAATTCTGCAGCCTTTGGGATTCATGGCATCCTGCATCCTACTAATTCCATATGCAAGACTGCATATGAGGAAACTTCAATGGTACCTAAAAAGTGTTTGGACTCAACATTGCCACAGCCTGGAAACAGTCATTACTCTCATTCCCTCCCTGCAATGGGAGTTTCGATGGTGGGCAAAGGCTTGTCACCAGAACAAGGGACAGCCATTCACATTACCTCCAGCCAGGCAGACACTAACAACAGATGCATCAGACTATGCCTTGGAGCCCACATGGCAGGAAGATGCATTCAGGGCACATGGTCCTCAAACCAAATGCATCTACATATCAATCAAAAAGAGATGTTAGCTGTTCAAAATGCCCTGACAGCCTTCAAGGACCTACTTCATCCGGGACAACTACTGATAAAGACAGACACCACAGTCATGTGGTATATAAACAAGCAGGGTGGCACATATTCTTACCCCCTTTGCAGACTAGCCATGACCTTGTGGGACACAGCTTTGACTTACCAAGTATATCTGCAGGCACAATTCCTGCCAAGAAAGGAAAATACTCCGGCAGACGAACTAAGCAGAAACCTCATGGATCCCCACGAGGGAAAGCTGGATCCACAAGTCTTCAGCATGATAACAAGGAAATGAGGATGCCCGGACATAAATCTATTTGCCTCCCCTCTCAGTTACCAACTAAAAAGATTATGCACAAGGACTTATCACAGACAAGCATGGAAAGTGGATGCCCTATCTTTCAGCTGGAAAAACCTATCAGTATATGCCTTTCCACCACTGCCTCTCCTCCCCAAGGTGCTCCTAAAGGTCAGACAGGAGAAGCCAAAGATGATGCTGATTGCCCCAGACTGGCCACGCCAGTACTGGTACCCAATACTAAGAAACTTATCTCTATACCCACCTTGGACCTTACCTCGACTACTGTCCCAGCAAGACAATCAGATCATGCACTGCCAGCTCAGGACATTAAACTTGGCAGCATGGTGAATAGTGTAGTCACACATAAAACACCTCTCAGTAAAGCTGTGATGGATGTCATTCTGGAAGCCAGAAGGCCTAGTACTAGAAAGTCTTATGCTGGAGAATGGAAGAGATTCTGTGCCTGGAACCAGGTAAAAGGAACTGATACAGCGGTACCAAATATTCCTCAGATTTTGCAATACTTAACTGAGATGCTGGACAAAGGCCTATCTTTTTCATCAATAAAAATTCATGCCTCTGCCATTTCGGCTCATTACAATACAGAGCCACCACTTTTTTCTCACCCTTTATTAAGGCAGTACTTCAGAGGAGCCAAAAGACCCCCCCCAGGAGACTACCAATACCTGCATGGGACCTCAACTATGTCTTTGAAAAGCTCACCCTGCCTCCTTTTGAGCCAGCTGCTACTGCTGATATGAAGTTTTTATCTTGGAAAACAACTCTGCTCTTAGCAATTACTTCTGCAAGATGAGTTTCAGAGCTACAGGCACTCATGGCTGTGGAACCTTTCATCATTTTTCATCCAGACAGGGTCTCTCTGAGGACAAGTCCAACATTTATGCCTAAAGTAGTGTCCAGTGTGGCTCTTAACCAAGCCATCCATCTGCCAACCTTTTACCCAAATCCACAGAACAAGGGGGAGAGAATTCTGCATTCTTTGGACGTACACAGACAGCTTAGATTCTACTTGGACAGAACCAAAGCTTTCAGAAAGACAGAGCAATTACTAGTGGCATATGCTGCAGGATCACAAGGAAAGCCTATCTCAAAGCAGGCTATATCTAAGTGGTTAGGCCACTGCATTTGTTTCTGCTACTTACACCATGGCAAACCAGTGCCTAAGGGCATTAGGCCTCATTCCACCAGAGCTGCAGCCACCTCAGCAGCTTTTGTCAGGGGAGTTCCAACCACAGACATTTTAGAGGCGGCTACTTGGAGTTCAGTGCACACCTTTACAAAGCATTATCATCTGCCACTCTACTCTAAATCCAGGGCAGGCTTTGCCACTGCAGTTCTGCAGGGCCTCATAGCCGCTCCTACTGATGTGTAGTTCCAGCCTCCCAACCATAGCTTTGGGACTCTACCCAAATGTAATGACTGCAACAGTGAAACATGAAGAACCTAGTACAGTTGTGTACGCTTACCATAAATGTAGATGTTAGAGTGTATTCACTGTTGCAGTCCAGGTTACCCACCCGCCTTCCCCCTTTTTTCTTTTGGATCTTATCTTTCCTTCTCTGATTTATACTACCTATGTGGTGTATTTGCTTTTAGATGAAGGTAAAATTTATATTGGTGTATTTGTGATATAAAATTTGGCTACCCTGGGGCAAGAAAAACTGAAGGAAATGGTGATGGCTGCTTCTTTTCTACCCCTGACAGCCTGACGTCAGGGAAGGGGAGACAGCAGCCGATGCAGGACCCAAGACTTTGGAATTCAGGCCGGCTGAGGGCAACCTGCCAGCAGGATTACCCAAATGTAATGACTGCAACAGTGAATACGCTCGAACATCTACATTTATGGTAAGTGTACACAACTGTACTTTCCCAGACTTCATTTTTATGGCTTTCCATCATTCTTCTCTTACGGTTTGGGTAAGGAGTAAAGAAAGCATCACCACTCAAAAAGTTGCAGTTATTCACCTGTTTTATTCCCCTCCTCCAATTCACATGTGTTGAGATTTTTCTGCACTTTCTGTTAAGCATGAAATATTGCACTGTGAAAGTCAAGGTGTAGATATTCTGAAGTTGAAATGTGTTTTGCACTGTTTATGTAGAATTCTCACACAACTGTTAACGCATTACCTAGAACTGTTGCCCAATAACGGAAAAGTACCAAATAAATGTCGATTTGTGTACATGAATAAATGTCGATTTGTGTACATGAATAAATGTAGATTGTTGTACAGGGGGTAAATAAGACATCCCCTGATAATAAGCCCTAATGCGTATTTTGGCGGGGGGAAAAGTATAAGACCCGGTCTTGTTTTCGGGGAAGTCCGGTATGTAGGAAATTAAATGCAAAAGGATAAAGACTGCATATGGTATCAATGAAAGCAGAAAGTCAGTAAAGCAAAGATCCAGACTGACAACAGGCTTAGGGTGCTACCTAAGAAGGGAGAGAAAGAGAGAATTTTTTTTTTTTTAAATAAGCACATGAGATTAATCTAAATTAAGCAGGTGAGCAAACAAAGGTAGTAGAAAGTGAGTTGACAAGTATTTCCTCTTAGCATTCATAGAGGAAGAGAAGAACTAGTCACTAAAGCTGTCCACTAGACTAAATCATTCCAACTTCACCCCCTAAAGGGCCCATCTCAATAACGAACAGCATCCATAGGATCAGACGACATCCCGGACTGTGTAGTACATGAATTACAAAATGAACTGGCACCTCACCTAAGTGTTATGTTTAATCATAGCCTCACCTCAGGCTTTGTGCCTACTGAGTGGTGCACAGCTACAGTTATCCCACTATACAAGGGGGGGGATCCACCTTGGATCCTGAGAACTACCCCCCATCAGTCTGACAAGCCTGATCTGCAAGGCCATGGAACATATTATCATGGAACTTCTAAACAAAAGGCATTGGCAACCTTCAAACAGTGGACCCCACCCAGTTTGGGTTCGTGAAGGGCCAATCTTGTCTCCTGAACTTGATTGACTTCTTCGAATCAGTCTCCAGAGCTGTAGACGAGGGTAAGTCAGTCCACACAGCCTATATGGACCTTGCCAAGGCCTTCGACACCATCCCCCACTCAGGAATCATAGATAAACTTATTAAGCTGGGCATTAGTCCTTACGTCACTCAATGGATTGCCAACTGGCTTACTGACAGAACCCACACTGTAAAAGTGGCCAACTCCAAATCCAGCTCCAGACAAGTGACAAGTGGAGTACCTCAGGGTTCAGTCCTTGGACTGCTCTTGTTTGGCATCTACTTCTTTGAAGTACAGGCCAACACTAAGGGACTCTGTCTAACAAATTTCACAGATGACTGCAAACTGGGAGCCATTACTGAATCCCCAAATGATGTGGATATTCTACAAAAGGTCCTTACAGAAACAGATGCTCAGTGCCAGAGCCATGGACTCAAACTCAATGCCAAGAAATGTATAGTTATCCCCTTTGGGAAAAAACATGTACCCGTGAATTACCACATAGGTGGCAGTACACTAAACACCAAAAGTGTGATAAGAGGTTTATGGACACAGTTGGACAGTGGTCTCACCTTCGATAACAACATTGCCACAACAGTCATGAAATCCTTCTATGTGGCACACCTCATCACTAATGAATTTTCATCCAGAAAAAAGGAGGTCATTGTCCCACTGTACTCATCCCTCATTAGACCCATTATAGAATACAACACCCATTTGGTATGTACCTCTCAAGACATCTGCAACAACTGGAAAGGCAGCAGAAACACCTCACTAAAAGAACTGGCCTAAAGCAGATGCCCTATGCTGTCTAAAAAACTCCAGCTATACTCTTGTCACATATTGTCTACTCAGAGGCGATCTCTGCTTAACATACAAGGTCATGTCAAACCCAGAGCTGTTGGACATGCTACACTTAGAAATCCCAATCCCTCAGAGCCACACGCTCCAGGGATCTAAACCTTGTCATCACAATGAGTAAACATGCTGGAGGGATAGGTTCCTGACCCAGAGACTCCCCAGACTCTGCAATAGACTGTCCATACATGTCAAGCAGAGCACCTCTTTGGCCCTCTTCAAAAGGAACCTTGACGATTGGATGGGAGATAGGAAATTCACCCCGGGGATCACGTCAGTCGCCCTGCTAGACAGGGGTCCAGGGAAGTAAATATTGTGGGAAGAAATAGCCAGGGAATTGTTATGGCTATGCTTGTATAGGCCGTACGGCTGATAGCCTAGTACCAACCTATGAACCTATTTGCAAAGGTTTGAACGTAGTCTTTGGAGAACCTTTCTTCCGAGAAAAGAAATCCAAAAACTAAAGGTGTTTAGTATTTTGAGACCAGAAGAAATTCATCATAGAATGACTGAGTTGTTTGAGAACTGAGGAAAGAATTGGTATTACCAGTAACAAACATTCTTAATGGTGACAGAAGGGTTATTTTCTATTGACTGGATGTGGTTTTGCCATCACAAGAGTTGAGAGGAAGCTTGAGATTGAAAATTGTTCATCTTTCAGTTTAAGGTTTTTTTTTTATGTAAAGCCATGGAATCATTGCTGAAGCTGAAGAAAACTATTAGAGTATCCTGTAACCAGTGTGATATTGGACCCCTAAGTTTGCTAGGAATCGCAGCAGGATGTCATGCTTGGCAAATACAGTTATATATATTCTTCTACTAGATAGTGAGGGTGCTAAACTGTTCAACATGCCTAGTGTCTCCGGTTTCCCCTGATGGTAGCAAGTACTTAATGAGACTAATCTGGTCAGCAAAAGTAAATCAGTCAGTAACTGTGGGTATTGGTCTAATTATGCTGTAATAGAACATCTAACATAGTACATTGGAGACGGTTGTTTCACAGAAAGATTTGAAATGCATTTTAGGATGGGAACAGGAGTGTAAAACATTTATTCACTGGAGAGTGCATCATGGAAGAGGGGCTTGTAAATGGAGTCTACTCTGATGAAAAGTATGGAAGTGCAGAACTTCCGGTCATGAATTTACAGTTGTTTAATAAATGATGTTACAGAAAGTGTGGGAGGAAAAGCTTGTCTTTCGATTGTTGACACAGCTATGCAACAGACTACAGAGATGACTTACAAGATGTAGAAAGGGTAGCAGCCTAACTTCAACATGAAATGGATAGTTAGTGCATTTCAGGGATGTGGGGGATGGTAAGGAAAATAGGACATACTAGAAAAAAAGCATTAAGTGAGAGAAGGAGTCTTGAAGCAGTCCTATCAGATAAAACCTATTCTAGAAAGCTATATGAGAAAGTAGCAGGGAAGGTTAGCAAAGTACTGGGTTTCATAGGAGACTGCATCACTAGTAAGAAAAGAAGTGGTGTCTGGCAGTTGGTGTAGTGGGTTAAGGCTGTGAGCTGTCATTTCTGTGGCTGTTGGTGTATCTTTCAGCTTTTCCCGGTTAGGGGTCGCCACAGCGTAACTCCGGTCCGCTAATGATTGGCAGTAGATTTTTACGTACCGAGTTGCCAGCCCTGACGCACAACCTTCAATGAAGGTACGCCCATTCACGCATGTCTCCACACAGGAGACGCTTTAGCTGAGAATCTAACAGGACGTCATACTGTGAGGCGACAACGCTACCGCAGCACCACCACTGCAGTACCAGCTGTCATTTCTGTGGTACAGAGTTTAATCCCCCTACCCCCCATTTACCATCTGTGACATAGACTAAATCACATAACCAGGCATTTCTTGGGGGCATGTGGTATTGCGGGCTAGGCACTTCAATTGTTCCTTTGACTGCAAGCCAAGTTAACTACCTGTGAACCTTTAAGAACATTATTTGGATTCGCTTTTTGTTTTAGTAGTATTCACATGAGTGGTGTCAGCTGATCTGACACTTTCATCAGATTTTTTTGATAAAGATGTGTTTGCATTTATACTCTGTGGTCACTTGATTGCAGCAGAGACAGAATTAAAAGCAGATGTCTCTAGAGTTCTCTTGTACTTTCTGAGAGGTTTTGTGGTATACGTTCTCCTAAAGCTTGCCGTTTTTTTTTTTTTTTTTGCTGTCTAAAACTTTTTCTTTCAGTTGGGTTTCTCCTTGCATTGATGTAGTGTGGCTTTTTTAATTTATAGTACAGTTTATTTTGGTACACTAAGTCATTTCTGTTTATTGTGCTGTCTTCTTTTAAAAAAAGAAATGCATTCAGAATTTCTCGTTTCTTTAAAGAAGTCGCAGACAGTTGGCTGACTTTTTTCAAACGTATATGCACAATTTACAAAGCTATGGGAGAAACTTTTTGTTACTGAAATAGATGCAGTGTTGTACATCTTCAGTGTAAAATGTTTTAGCAATCTGTGTGGATACTGCTGTGTTTACAATCAGATTTTTAACCATGTTCTCAGTGTTTATCTCAGCATGATATTTCTGCAGTTTATTTTTTATTTTTTTTTTTTGTCATTGGAGTTCTTTTGAACATTTTGTGTACAATGTTCTAGGAGATTCCCCTTTTAGTTGATCTTTTTGGAGGGGCTGTCCTTATGCTACTGCACCCAAACTTTTCAAGTTAGTGTGTTTTTTTGTGTTTGCTTTGGCAGGCTGTACATGATGTTCATCGTGCATACAGCTGCAGTAATCACAGATGGGTTTTCAGCCCTCAGGCGTCCTCGGTCGGCCAATTCCAAAGTCTTGGTCCGGCGTCGGTTGTCGCCGCCACTCTTCTGACGTCAGTAAGGCCAGAGTATATAAGACACAGCCGATGCCATGTTCTCCAGTCTTTTTTGCCGCGCGGTGCCCGAAGCAGAAGCAGTTCGCAAGTGCCGGTCGGCCAGCTCCTGAATCACAAAAAAAATTGGAACCGAAGTCTTCTTTAAAGCTAAGTACCCCGTTGGGGAAACTTTTCTTGCCTCAGACCGATGTCAGAAAAAGTTAATAATTGTATTTCTTGTGGGAAGCAAATACCACATAAGGATTTCCATTCCCGTTGCATACCTTGTTTGGGCCCAGGCCACAACGTCTCGGGCTGCCGCTTTTGCGCTACCTTCAATAAACGCACTATCAAGCATCTGGCGGAGTTCGCCCAACACTACTTTGGTAAAGCTTTTGATTATAAGATGTCGTCGGACACTCCGACTACCGTTTTGTCCAAAAAACGCAAGGAAAAGGACCGATACGCGAGACCCACGGTCCCCGCCGACACCACACCAAAACAGGCTACACGTGGTCCGGTTCTCAGCGAGACGCCTTTGCAGTCCCTGACTACCGACGACACTCCTTTGGCGGTGTTCTCTGTACCGAGACCGCTGGGTCCTCGGCCCTTTCCCAGACTACAACCAAGCCCTGCTACTGTCGAGCCTACTAATGTGGACAGGTCCACCTCCACCCATGGTGTATTTAGGCCCTCATCTTCTTTTTCAATAAAGGCTTTTACTAAATCCAAAGCAGCCAGGCATCCCACGAGGCCTGTTGCACAGGGCCCCTCTCCTGGACCCATGCCTAAGAAACAGATGTTTAAAATGGCTGAGGATTTAATTACTCTTATCAGAGGTTCTCAGCCCCCTCCTGACAAGAGACCCAGAGTGGAGGAAGAATCTCCCTCTTCTGATCAGGGATCCGTTTTATCAGAGCATTCTGATGCAGAGGAACACTCTTACTCCCCTTTTGAGGATTCGGATGCAGAACAGTCCATTCCTTCTGTATCCCCTCCTGGGGATTTTTCTTTTGGGGAAACCTTGCACACTTTGAGGGAACACTTCCATTGGGAAGGCCAAGACTTTTCAGATTCCAAGAAAAGACTAAGGGAATTTCTTTGGTTACCTCAGCACAGACCCCTGGCTATACCCCCTGTTTTGGATGTACTGGATGATGTCTATTCGGAGGCTTGCCTTAACCCTGATTCTCTGCCTCCTGCACCAGTAAAACCTGTTAGGTATTACAGAGTACCCAGCTCTCACCAATTTCTCTACAAAGGCCATAATGCTGACCCTGAAACCATTTCACAAGGCCCCAAGGGATTAAAGGCCTCCACTGCCAAGAGTCCACTCCCTGCAGAAAGGGAATCCAGATCTCTAGAAAGGTGGGGATAAAAAGGTATATACCTCGGCCACCCTAGCCATGAGGGCCTTAAACTGTCAGTTTCATATGATTAAATATCAACAGTATCTGTTATCACAATTAAGGAACAAAATGTCTCAACCTGAACAACCAGATTTAAAAGAGTTACAGGATATGATGCATAGTGCGGAGCAAGTGGGTAAACACACCTTACAATGTGGTTATGATGCCCTAGAGGCTCCCAGTAGAGCGGCTGCTACAGGATCAGTCATTCGCAGACATGCCTGGCTTAGGGAACAAAATTTACCTGATCATGTGAAAGCTAAACTTCTTGATGCTCCTTTACAAAAGGATGTACTATTTGGTACTAATGCTGAGGACATACTACGGAAAATGGAAGAAAAAGCCAAATCTATGCAAACTGTCAAGGCTTTCTTACAGGTCCAACCACCACGCTTTAGCAGAAATTGGCCTTCAAAAAACTGGTCCTTTCCAGCCACTGACAAGCCCCAAAGAGGTAGATACAGACGCACAAGGGGCAGAGGGCAATCGCAAGGATCATATAGAGGCAGACAATGGCAATCTCCAGCACCAAGAGGTGGTGAAGACAGTGCACAACAATACAGGAAGCAAACCCAATGACTCCCTCATTTCCATGCCAAGCAAGTCTCAGCTGACAGCACCTTTGGGAAGGAAACTAGCATTATTTGCAAGCAATTGGCATATTGTCACAACAGACAAATGGATACTGGACATTATAAACAGAGGCTACAAATTTCAATTTCACACTCTTCCAAAAATGAGAGGCATGCCAAACCTGCCACAAAATCAAAGGGCAGAGGCACAACTGCAAATTTCAAAGCTCCTAAACATGAGAGCTATACAAAAGGTACCTACACACCAACAAGGTCAAGGTTTGTATTTAAGACTTTTCTGGTACCAAGAAAAGGAACCGACTGGAGACCCATTTTGGACTTATCCATCCTAAACACATTCCTACTGTACAAAATTCAAGATGCTCACATTACAGCAACTTCTTCCCATGCTGGGCAAGGAGTTTTGGCTGGTAACATTGGACCTCAAGGAGGCATACCTGCATGTCCCAATCAGACAAAGCTGCAGAAGATACCTCAGATTTCTTGCAGGTTCAATCTACTATCAATTCTCTGCATTGCCCTTTGGCTTATCTACTGCGCCCAGAGTATTCACAAAGTGCCTGGCATCAGTGATTGCCTACTGCAGACTTCAAGGGATACAAATTTACCCTTATCTGGACGACTGCCTGATCCAAGCGGACAGCAAAAGCATACTACTGGAACATCTGGCATATGTGACATGGTTACTGCTTTCTCTGGGATATATCATCAACAAGGAGAAATCAAGACTAACACCATCTCAGAAAATAACCTTCCTGGGTGCCAACTTGGACACAAAGACCCAGATGGCATATCTTACGCCAGAAAAACAAGGGCAACTATCTCAGTACTTCAAAGCACTAACAAAAAGTACCAGGCTTACTGCAAGGAAAATCCTGCAGGCTCTGGGATTCATGGCATCTTGCATTCTTCTAATCCCATGTGCAAAGTTGCATATGAGGAAACTTCAATGGTACCTAAAAAATCTATGGTCTCAACACAGTCACAGTTTGGAAGCAATTATACCAATAATTCCATGTTTGCAAAAGGAATTTCTATGGTGGGCCCAAGCATGTCAAGTAAACACAGGCCTTCCATTCTGCAAGCCTCAAGCAAAACAAGTCATAACCACAGACGCCTCAGATTATGCCTGGGGGGCGCACATGAAGGACAGGTGCATTCAGGGCAGATGGTCCCAAAGGAAAAGCACCTTCACATCAATCAAACAGAAATGCTAGCAGTAATAAATGCAATTACAGCTTTCAAGGACTTCCTGCATCCAGGACAATTACTGATAAGAACAGACAAAACCACAGTAATATGGTACATAAACAAACAAGGAGGAACACATTCATACCCTTTGTGCAGACTAGCCATGACTCTTTGGAACTTGGCTCTGGAAAGACAAATCGAACTTCAAGCGCAGTACTTGCCAGGACTGGAAAACACACTGGCAGACACTCTAAGCAGAAATATGACAGATCCACACGAATGGAAGTTACATCCTCAGGTGTTTACAGAGATAATCCAAGCGTGGGGGAGGCCAGACATAGATCTTTTTGCCTCCCACAGGAACCATCAACTGAAAAAGTTTTGTTCAAGGACCTTTCATCCAAAGGCCTGGAAAGTGGACGCCTTTCATTCAGTTGGACAGCATGGACAGTTTTCGCATTCCCACCTCTGCCCGTTCTGCCCAAGGTGCTTTTGAAAGCAAGAACAGACAAACCGAGGATGATACTGATTGCTCCAGATTGGCCAAGGCAACACTGGTATCCACTCCTGAGGAGCCTAACACATACTCCTCCCTGGTCCCTGCCTCTAATGCCTCTTCTACTGACTCAGAACAGCTACAAAACTCTTCACAGTCAGCTGAATACACTCAACCTCGCTGCATGGAAAATTCCTTGACACCACAACAGTCCCTACTCTCCAAGGAGGTGCAGGATGTCATTTTGGAGGCCAGAAGACCATCTTCTAGAAAAGCTTACTCCGCAAAATGGAAGCGGTTTTGCTGTTGGAATGAGAAAAGAGGCCAGGACCCTAGAAAATTGAACTTGCCTGAGGTTTTACAGTACCTAGCTGAACTGCTGAACAGTGGACTTTCATTTTCTTCCATAAAAATACATGCCTCAGCCATTTCTGCAGAATTCAACACGGATCCTCCTTTATTCTCTCACCCACTCTTACGACAGTTCCTCAGAGGGGCTAAGAATATAAGATCTCCAAGGAAGCAACCAATACCAGCCTGGGACCTTAATTACATACTAGAAAAATTAACATTGCCTCCCTTTGAACCTGCTGCCTCAACAGATCTGCAACATTTGTCCTGGAAAACAGCTTTCCTTCTGGCCATCACTTCAGCTCGTAGGGTTTCTGAACTACAGGCCCTCATGGCGGTGCAGCCCTTCCTCATCTTCCATCTGGACAGGGTTTCCCTTCATACCAATCCATCTTTTATGCCAAAAGTGGTATCCAGGGTAGCCTTAAATCAAGCCATACACCTACCTACCTACCTTTTATCCTAATCCTCAAAACAAAGGGGAGAGGCTGCTTCACACTTTAGACATCCATAGGCAGCTACGTTATTATTTGGACAGAACAAAGTCCTTCAGGAAATCAGAACAACTTTTTGTGTCCTATGTCAGAGGGGCTCAAGGGAAACCAGTTACCAAACAGACCATTTCCAAGTGGATTGGCCACTGCATACGGTTTTGTTATTCCTATCATGGGAAATCTGTCCCTACTGGTATCAGATCTCACTCCACCAGGGCCACAGCCACCTCTACAGCCTTCCTCATAGGCGTTCCTACTAAGGATATTTTGGAGGCAGCCACTTGGAGTTCTGTACATACCTTCACAAAACACTACCACCTACCCTTATATTCCAGAACAAGAGCAGGCTTTGCCACTACTGTTTTGCAGGGCATTCTGGCTCAACCCAGTTCCTCATAGTACCTACCACCCTATGCATAGCTTTGGGACTCTACCCATCTGTGATTACTGCAGCTGTATGCACGATGAACATAGTACAGTTTGTACCTACCATAAATGTAGATGTTCGAGTGCTAACAGCTGCAGTACAAACTCCTCCCTCCTTCCCCACTTGGTAAAGGCATGGGGCCTAACAACCTTTTCATGCCACCTGACTGGGTTATCCTGCTATGTTTTATTTGCTTGCTTACACTGATTTTGCATTACATTGCATTGCTTGCATATGTAGATAAGCCTTATTTATGTATTGCCTTCCTTTTGGGGGCACCTGACATCTGGGGCAAGAAAGACTGAAGAACATGGCGTCGGCTGTGTCTTATATACTCTGGCCTTACTGACGTCAGAAGAGTAAGCGACGACAACCGACGCCGGACCAAGACTTTGGAATTCGGCCGACCGAGGGACCGCCTGACGGCTGAAAACCCATCTGTGATTACTGCAGCTGTATTAGCACTCGAACATCTACATTTATGGTAGGTATAAAACTGTACTTTGCTTCTGTCGTAAGGATGTTGCACAGGCCAGTATGTGAATGAATAAAAGGTATCATTTGCCCCCTGATAAGGGCAGTAGGATATCACCGTCTTATGAATACTATTGAGATTATGTGCACATCATTTCTTGAACAATAATGAGATGGAGATGCGCCTTGCGGTGAAGAGGTCAAAGCAGAATTTCCATTTTCTTAGTGGTGATCTGTTTTAAAATAGCATACACTATGCTTCATCAGTTTCATTTATGTTATTGAATCCAAAAGAATCCCACAGTAAAAAGCTGCTTCTGCTCTCCACTGAGTAAAATTACAATATTGTGGAACAATTTGGTTGTCCCTTGATAACTTTTTGCATAGGTGAATGTTTGTTTTCATTCACCCATTTAGAGTACGGCATCTGAAAGCCATGCAAACTCGGGATCATAAATGTGCACTTGTAAAAGTGTACTCTTCTTAGAAAGAGGAAACACTGTGTTGCTTCCCCAGGGTAATTTTTTTTTCTTTCTTTGAAGCATGTAACATAAGTTTATCTTGACTGTCCCATGATGCTGATTTTCGCTCGGGTGAATGCAGCATTTATTCAGTTGTGCAAGGTGTGGCATTTTAGGCCAGTAAAGAGTATCATCTGAAAGCTGTTTTCTGTGGCATGGAGGCATACTTACGAAAGTTTTGTAAATTTGCTTTCTTTTTGTCAGGATCAAAATGCTGTATGTTGTTTCTATATACATGCATTCATCATAGTAACAGAAAGACAATGTTTGATGTGGCTAGACTCTGTCTTATTTTGCTATATTTTTGTGTGGTTGAATGCTGTATTACAGAAAAGTACAGCCTCTTGTAACAGCAGTTGCTGAATTTTGCTGAATTCATTCAGTTACAGAAAGTGGTGCATTGTGCGACAGTATAGATGTCAAGCCAGTGTGCGGCCAGTACTTTGGACAATGTAATGACCAGTAACTACAACTGGTATTTCTACACCCTGTGAGATCACATTGAAAATGTATTACTGAAGTAAAGCAGTTATCAGCATGAAGGACCCATAGATGTTCTTCGTGTTTCACTGTTATAGTCATTACATTTGGGTTATCTGCCTGCAGGTAGCCCTCAGCCAGCCTGAATATCAAAGTCTTGGATCCCTGCGTCGGATGCTGTCTCTTTTTCCATGACGTCGGGTCGTCAGGGATAAAAAGCATGCAGCTGACGCCATTACATCAGTCTTTCTTGCCGTGCGGTGCCCGAAGCAGAAGCAGTTCGCAAGTGCCAGTCGGCAGACTCCTGAAATTTTCGAGTTTCAGAACCGAAGTCTTCAAAAAAGCTAAGTACCCCGTTGGGGATCCTTTTTCTTGCTCTAAACCGATGTCAGTAAAATTTAACAATTGTATTACCTGTGTAAAGCAAATACCTCATAAAGATTTTCATTCGTACTGCATTCCTTGCTTAGGCCCAGACCACGATATCCCTCACTGTCGGTTTTGTGCCTTATTCAATCCTCAAACTATTCGTTGTCTGTTCATTTTTGCATCAAACTATTTCAGTACTCTGTTTAATTATCCATAAATGTGGGCAGAGGCAGCTCCTGGCGTCCTATCCTGAACCTCTCTATTCTAAACACCTTTGTGGTAATCCCAAAATTCAAAATGCTAACACTTCATCAGCTGCTTCCTGTGCTAGGCCAAGATGCGTGGTTTGCAACCTTAGACTTAAAGGAAGCTTATGTGCACATTCCAATAAGGGAATCTTGCAGGAAATACCTATGCTTCAGAGCATGCTACATGCACCATCAGTTCTCTGCACTTCCCTTTGGCTTATCTACACTGCCCAAGGTATTCACAAAGTGCCTAGCTCCAGTCACTGCATTTTGCAGACAAAGAAATATTCAAATATACCCATACCTGGACGATTGTCTAATTCAGGCAGAAAGCCAGGACATGCTACTAAATCATCTGGCATTTGTAAAGAAACTGCTAACTTCACTGGAGTACACCATAAACGAAAAGAAATCTCATCTAGTACCCTGCCAACAAATTGAATTCCTGGGAGCATGCTTGAACACAACCTCCCAGATGGCTTACCTCACGCCAGAGAAACAAGTTTATTTGACAGCCTACTTCAAACTACTGGCCACAAAGACCAAGCTGTCTGCAAGGAAAATCCTGCAAGCCATGGAGTTCATGGCCTCTTGCATTCTACTAATTCCATATGCAAGACTACATATGAGGAATCTACAATGGTATCTAAAAAGCCTATGGTGTCAACATTCTCAGGGTCTGGAATCAATGATTCCTACCATTCCTTGTATTAAGACAGAGTTCCTTTGGTGGGCAGAGGCCTGCTACCACAACAAGGGACTGCCATTCACTCCACCCCCTGCCGCACAAACCCTAACAACAGACACATCAGACTATGCATGGGAGGCTCACTTGGCAGAGCAGTGCATTCAGGGCAAATGGAACCTGAGTCAAATGCACCTGCATATCAATCAAAAAGAAATGTTAGCTATACAGAATTCCCTGACAGCCTTCAAGGACCGCATTATTCCAGGACAATTATTGGTAAAGACAGACAAACACCACTGTTATGCGGTACATAAACAAGCTGGGGGGAACCCACTCGTATCCTCTCTGCAGGCTACCCATGGCTCTGTGGAGCACAGCTTTGAGCTACCAAGTGCACCTACAAGCTCAATTCCTGCCAGGCAAGCTAAATTCACTGGCAGACAAGCAGAAATCTCATGGACCCACACGAGTGGAAACTGGAACCAAAGATATTCAACATTTTGAAAAACAAATGGGGGAACCCAGAGATAGACCTGTTTGCCTCCCCTCAGAACTACCAATTGGACAAATTCTGCACAAGGACTCCCCACAATCTAGCTTGGAAAGTTTAGGCCCTATCCTTCACCTGGGAAAGCCTCTCAGTTTATGCCTTTCCCCCTCTGCCTCTCCTCTTGAAAGTTCTGCTAAAGATCAAACAGGACAAACCAAGGCCAATACTGATTGCACCAGACTGGCCACAGCAGCACTGGTACCCCCTCTTGCGCAGTATGTCATGGCTGGAACCATGGCACCTGCCTCACTCATTCCCTCCTGTCCCAGCAGGAGGGCCAGAACAACTACAAGATCCTACATCCAAACTTGAAAACACTACAGCTAGCTGCTTGGAATATTACATAAAGCAAAATAACCCAGATTTATCTCAGAGGGTTAAAGACATAATCCTGAGGCTCGCAGACCCTCCACAAGGAAGACTTATTCAGCCAAATGGAAAAGATACCTCATTTGGAGTGCAGCAAAAGGAGAAAATGTATCCTTAGCAAACATAGCTAACATCCTGGAATACTTAGCAGAGCTTTTCTACAATGGCCTGTCTTACTCCTCCATTAAGATTCATGCATCAGCAATTTCAGCAGAATACAACATGGATCCTCCAGTCTTCTCTCATCCTCTACTCAGGCAGTTTCTGAGAGGAATTAAAAATGTAAAGCCTCCAAGGAAGCCACCTTTGCCTACATGGGATCTTAACTTTGTGTTGGAAAAGTTAACACTTCCCCCTTTCGAACCAGCAGCAACAGCAGAATTACAATTCTTATCTTGGAAAACTGCTTTCCTGCTTGCAATCACTTCAGCAAGAAGGGTTTCTGAATTACAGGCATTAATGGCAGTACAGCCCTTCCTTATTTTCCATCAGGATAGAGTGTCCTTGAGAACTAACCCTACTTTTATGCCAAAAGTGGTCTCCAGGGTATCATTGAACCAAGCAATCCATCTACCAACATTCTTCCCCAACCCACAGAACAGGGGGGAAAGACTATTACATACCTTGGATGTACACAGACAATTGCGCTACTATCTGGACAGAACTAAGACCAGCAGAAAAACTGACCAGCTTCTGGTAGCATATGCAACAGGAATGGAAGGAAAAGCAATTTCAAAACAGACAATCTCAAAATGGATAGGAAATTGCATTAGATTTTGTTACTCTCTTCATGGAAAGACAACTCCAGAAAACATCAGACCTCACTCCACAAGAGCTACAGCCACTACCACAGCTTTCCTACGAGGAGTGGCTACCAAAGACATTTTAGAAGCTGCTACTTGGAGCTCCGTGCATACATTTGCCAAGCATTATAATCTACCTTTATACTCCAGATCCCGAGCAGGTTTTGCAACTGCTGTTTTGCAAGGGAACTTAGCTACACCATAATCATCTTAGTGCCTCCTCCCCCAGTTTGGCTATGGTATTCTACCCATATGTTAGGACTGCAGATGCATCCTTGAAGGACATAGTACAGTTCTGTACCTACCATAAATGTAGATGTCCGAGAGGTATGCATCTGCAGTCAGGATTACCCACCCTCCTTCCCCTCTGTGGTACTCCTAGGGTATTTGCCCATCTTGTAGCTAGCTGGGGGAATCTATTATGTTGTATTTGTTTGTATATATGTATATACATGTTTTATATTGTTTGCTCTCTACTGTTTGGAATCATTTGCATTTATCCAAATTTAGCCTTCCTAGAGGGCACCTGGCATCTGGGGCAAGAAACACTGAGGAAAATGGCGTCGGCTGATGCCTTTATACCCAATTCGCAGCAGCTATGACGTCGGGTGAAGTGCGACATCAGCCGAGGCCAGACCCAGACTTTGGAATCCGGCCGACCGAAGGGCTGCCTGAGGCAGGACAACCCATATGTTAGGACTGCAGATGCATACCTCTTGGACATCTACATTTATGGTAGGTACAAAACTGTACTTTATGCGGTACATAAACAAGCTGGGGGGAACCCACTTGTATCCTCTCTGCAGACTACCCATGGCTCTGTGGAGCACAGCTTTGAGCTACCAAGTGCACCTACAAGCTCAGTTCCTGCCAGGCAAGCTAAATTCACTGGCAGACAAGCAGAAATCTCATGGGCCCACACGAGTGGAAACTGGAACCAAAGATATTCAACATTTTGAAAAACAAATGGGGGAACCCAGAGATAGACCTGTTTGCCTCCCCTCAGAACTACCAATTGGGCAAATTCTGCACAAGGACTCCCCACAATCTAGCTTGGAAAGTGGAGGCCCTGTCCTTAACCTGGGAAAGCCTCTCAGTTTATGCCTTTCCCCCTCTGCCTCTCCTCTTGAAAGTTCTGCTAAAGATCAAACAGGACAAACCAAGGCCAATACTGTTTGCACCAGACTGGCCACAGCAGCACTGGTACCCCCTCTTGCGCAGTATGTCACGGCTGGAACCATGGCACCTGCCTCAGACCCATTCCCTCCTGTCCCAGCAGGAGGGCCAGATTCTGCACCCCCAGCTTCAAACCCTGAACCTTGCAGCCTGGCTAATTACCTGAGCTCTCCAATAGCATCCCTCAGTAAGCAGGTGCTAGATGTCATTCTCCTGGCAAGGATCCCTAGTACTAGATAATCTTATGCTGAAAAGTGGAAAGGATACTGTTCCTGGAGCCAGACTCCGTGCCCAGCTTACTGCATATTCTTTAATACTTAACAGAGATGCTCCACCAGGGCCTTTCCTTCTCAGCAATTAAAATTCATTCCTCAGCCATTTCAGCACATTATAATACTGAGCCACCCCTCTTCTCTCACCCCCTGCTGAAACAATTCCTCAGAGGGGTCACAAATTTAAGACCACCCAGGAGAGCCCCTACTCCAGCCTGGGACCTTAACTTTGTATTGGAAAAGCTCACTCTACCTCCTTTTGAGCCAGCTGCAACTGCAGAGCTGAAATTCCTTTCTTGGAAAAACAGTCTTCCTTCTAGCCATCACTTCAGCAAGAAGAGTGTCTGAATTACAGGCCCTCATGGCAGTGGAGCCCTTCGTCATCTTCCATGCTGACAGGGTGTCCCTCAGGACCAATCCTTCCTTTATGCCCAAGGTGGTATCCACTGTGGCCTTTAATCAGTCCATTCATTTGCCAACTTTTTTTTCTTAATCCACAGAACAAAGGAGAACAAATACTGCACTCTTTGGACGTGCGCAGACAACTTAGATTTTATTTGGACAGGACTAAGCCTCTCAGAAAAACTGAACAGCTGCTAGTTGCCTTTGCTGCAGGGGCAGAGGGGAAGGCCATTTCAAATCAAACCATTTCTAAGTGGATAGGCTATTGCATTCATTTCTGCTATAAGCACCATGGAAAACCTACCCCACAGGGGTAAGATCCCATTCCACCAGGGCTGCATTTACCTCTACAGCCTTTCTCAGAGGTGTCCCTACCAGGGTCATCCTGGAGCTCTGTACATACCTTCATCAAGCATTAACACTTGCCTGTATTTTCTAAATCCAGAGCTGGTTTTGCCACTGCAGTCTTGCAGGGCTTAATAGCTGGTCCTAATGCTCTCTAACTTCCTCCTCCTCCCTTCCTTAGCTTTGGGAATCTACCCAAATGTAATGACTGCATCAGTGAAACACGAAGAACATAGTACAGTTGCGTACACTTACCATGAATGTAGATGTTCAAGTGTTTTCACTGTTGCAGTCCTGGTTACCCTCTGTCCAGCCCCCTGACTTCTCTTGGCTATACTTTTCTTCTTGTTTAGTGTATTAGAGCTTTCTGGTGTATTTGCTTTTTGTTGGAGGTGTCACCTTATGTATAATTGCTTCCCATTTTGGGGGCACCTGACGTCTGGGGCAAGAAAACCTGATGTAATGGCATCAGCTACATGCTTTATACCCCTGACGACCTGACGAGAGCATCCGACGCAGGGATCCAAGACTTTGATATTCAGGCCGGCTGAGGGCTACCTGCAGACAGATAACCCAAATGTAATTACTGCAACAGTGAATACACTCGAGCATCTGCATTTATAGTAAATGTACACAACTCTACTTTCCCTGATGCTCACTCAAAGCTCTAGGAAGTGTAGGACTGATGGGACTCCAGCCCTGGGTGCCATCTTGCAGGGGTTACCAGCTGGCATCAGGGCAGACAAATTTTACTGGAGGTACTTCTGATCAGAATGGTATATAAAAATAAAAAGGAAGTGTGAACATGAAAAATTCTGGTGTAAAATTTCTCTTACAAAAGAGATGCACTCGTGTGCAAATTATGTTGTCAAATTAGAAACCTTACTAATAAACCACTGCAGGTGTAATGTCAGACTCTTCTCTGTGACCACCTCCCAATTTCTACAGAATCTGTACAAATCTATACAACCAGGCATCCCACATGTCCGCTCAAATAACAACACACAACCTGTCCAAGTTTAACCCAGAAATATTCATTGCTACTCTATCATATGTTAACTGGAACATCTTAAAGAGCTTCCCCTTAGATGATGCTTTAAATGAATTCAATACAATGTCCTAAATATTATAAATAAGATTGTGCACCCCCCCTAGAAAGAAGAGACTAAAAACAAATAATGTAATTTGGGTATCCAAAAAGAGTAGCATGCTAATGCAAGATGGAGAAAAAGTGTGGGAAGAATGGCTAAAATATAAAATGCCACAATATCTCAAATTGCAGAATGCTCCACAACCATACTGAAAAGGAAATAAATGAAGACAAAAAACTGTAACTGCTTTCAGAACAATAGTAGATACAAACTCCAAAAAAATCTTGCCAGGTATTAAAGAAATCTTACATCCCGGCCAAAAAATTCAACCCCTAACCCCTGTCCCAATAACTCACCGCTCAAAACTGCAAAAGAATTCAACTCTTATTTCATAGATAGTATAACGTCCCTAACCAAGGATTCCCCTTTATCTAATCACAACTTTGCCAGCAGGCACATATCAACACATCCACTTTCACATTCAAACCTTTGCTTACATCCTTTATAAAACTATTCGTAAACTCAAACTATGTTCTACTTCAGCTTATGGCCTTCCAAGTGTGTACCTTAAAATAGCAGCCAATAGCATTGCCCATCCTGTCTCAGTCCTTATAAATAGGTCAGTCCAGAAATGCCACATTCCTTTTCTCCGGAAAAAAAATCACTCAGTTATCCCCCTGCACAAAGGAGGATATTAACAGACATCACTTACTTTAGACCTATAGAAATCTTATCCACCTCTCCATAAGACTTTAGGAATTGTTTTTGAATATGCTTATAAACTGTCGTCTTGCAGGAAGAACTTCTGTCACCCAGAAAATATGGCTTTCATCCCTCCCATAGTGCTAATGCTGCACTTCTAACCTTTGTGGATCCTGTCAATAAAGCTAGACAATGGCAAACTAGTCTCCTCTTTGTTTCTGTACTTGTTCACAGTTTGTCACAACAAACTTCTACTTCAAATGTCCTCACTAGGTATATCTTTGCCCACCCTTCTATGGTTCAAAATCTACTTGTCCAGTAGGTATCAGTCAGTAAAATGGCACTCTGCCATCTCTCCAAATCTCCCAGTCAGCACCGGTGTACCACAAGGCTCTAATCATTGCTCCACTCCTCATTAATATTCTCACCAACACTCTCCACACATCAGGCCTCCCTAATACAATATGCAGATGACTCCACACTCCTGCACATCAAGCAACCTGGCACATCTCCAAAAACTTACTTTGGAAACTTTTAACAGCCACTGAAAAGTGACTTTATAATGCAACTCATGCGCAACATCTAAAGCAAAAAAAGCCAGTTTTTCTCCAAATTCCTCTCTTATTGAAAACAAATTAAAATCCCCTGTATTAATAATGCATCCATTAAAGTAACTTCTCATGGCAAATTATTAGGGATGGTAGTGGATGAAAGTCTGACTTGCATATACAAAATGTCATTAAAAACATTACCAAAAACTAGGACTGCTTTACAGAGCCAAAAACTTTCTTACCATTGCAACTAAAAGTGCACTTGCTTCTACTTATCTTCCCCTTTCCATACTTTATGGCACTCCCATCCTTACTTACCTCCAGGCAATACAAAAAACAAAACTTGAAGCAATGCTGAAATTGCAGCATACACACCTTTCAGAACTCACCACTTCTTCTTTCGGCTTTTCCCAGTTAGGGGTCGCAACAGTAGATAACCTGTCCACTCATGATTGGCAGTGGAGTTTTACGGTGTCAAGTTGCCAGCCCAGCACCCAACCTTCCATGGAAGGCACACAAACTTACGCACTCACACCTAGGGCCAATTTAGAGTGTCCAATTCACCTACAGCATGTCTTTGGGATGTGGCAGGAAACCGGAGCACCCGGAGGAAACCCACGCGACCACAGGGAGGACATGCAGACTCCGCACAGAAGGAACCCCAGCCAAGGATCGAACCAGAGAATCTCTTGCTGTGAGGTGACAACGCTAACCGCTGCACCACCGTGGCCGCCCTTTCAGAACTCACCACTGTATAGTAGTAAACAGACTAAATTTTTTAGAACTACCTCACCAGCTAACATGTACACAACTTCTCACCACCTATAAAATTATGCAACATCCATCTGCTTGTCCAGCACAAAGTACCATTTCACACAGTTATATTCCACTTGGTTATTACAGTCCAGTGACTAAAAACTCATCTCTGTCTACAAGCCTTTTAAATCTGCTCGACATGGTTGTATTTGTGCGTGATGCTAATGCCTAGAACTCCTTACCTGCATCCATCAGGTCAATACCCACCCTCCAGTCCTTTAAAACCATTCTGAAGGACTTCCTAGCCAGAATCTGGCTCTGTTTTGCTCAACCTTAGGACAAACTATATCCCTAAATATGAACAAGTACCTATTCATTACTTACACCACCTTACTTCAGCCAATCTCTTCCGACTCTCTAAATATGCCATAACCCTGTTTTTTTTTTTCTCACTTCATATTGCTGTTCTTGTTTGTATTATACTAACTTACCTTAACCAGTGATTTTACATTGTCTAATTTGCTTTGATTGTTTAAACTGTAGATTTTTTTATTGTATTATTTTTGAAGATTGTAAAATTATTGCTCTTAAAATGTTTTTATAATACTTTGGAGATTTTCTTCACTGGCCTTCACTGAAAAAGGGCACCTTCCCGGTCGGACTTTCCTGGTAATTAAATGTCAGTAAATAATAATACAATAATATAAACATTTCAGAACAAGCAGGGAGGGATTAAGTGTCCTCTTTCTCTTTTACAGTCCTGCTGCTACCATTGAGAGTTCATTTGGAAATTGCAGAAATTGCAATCCGCAATAGCACAGCATGCAAGATTATAGTGTTGCTGTGTCTCTCACTGAAGGTCAGTCAGCTGGCTCAGTATAGTATTACTAAACAGTGTCTGATATATAAGCATACAAGGTGGTGGATAAGTTTGCATCATTGCCCCATCCGTAGTGAGACATCATACCATTGCCAGTAGCCATACTGTCAAAATAGGGCATATATATGCTAAACAACACTGAAAGGGCAAATGCATGGTTTACAATAATACAGTTTGCAGGGACAAATGCTCATTAGGCCTCGCGCCTGTCAGACATCTGGAAGTTTCATCTGTTTCCAAACTCAACCCACCCATGTTGATGTGTGAATCAAGAAATCTGAGGTTGTCATTTTCTTTCATTCCTCAACAAATGGGTCTTGTATCTGACTCTGCCGCTTTTCTCTAGATTCTTGGATCCAACTCTTGAGCTCCTCCCTTTACCCATTTTGCCCCTAACTACTGAATTGCCTCAGATCTTGTTTGTTGCGATTCAGTCAAGATTGCATTCTCTCAAGCTCAGGAATACTTTTTCCAGCCTTTGTGAGTAAAAAAATGGAATTTATATTTGCTTTTGTACTATATAACTTCTGCTATTTAATCCTTCCTGTCTTTACTTGTTTAACTTTTTATCCTTCTCCTTTTTTCTCTACCCGATTTCAGGGTATTTGTTTTACTACAGTTGTTATAACCTCCTGTTTTACCTCATTAGGATTTTTCTTTAACTTTTTTGTGCTTTTGTTGTTTTGCTGAGGTTATATGTCATCTAGGAAGGGCAAGTGTCAGTGTGGAAGGCAAATTCCACATAAGGATTCCCACGACATGTGCCTTTTTTTTGTTTAGGCCCTAACTATGAACATACCTCCTGTGCTATTTGCAAAGCCTTTGTTCTAAAGAGCCTTTGCAGCCATTTTGCTTCTCTCAATTTATATTTAGAAAACTGATGCCTTAAGCATTTAGTTTGCAACACCATGGAAGGTACTTTGGGCCCTTCAGGAGAGCCTGTTATAAAAAAAAAAAAAAAAAAAAAAAAAAGGCCAAGAAATGTAGGCCTCAGGTCTCTGCTGCTCCTCTAATTCCTGACATCTCTCCCAAGGCCGATGTTTGCCCTGAGACCTATTTGGAGGAAGGCAGTGATTCATCTGTTGGTACTGTAGTGGAGGTAGCAAAGGATCCTAGTAGCGCGTCCTGGGAGAAAATGCAGACATCCGCAGTAGAGATATAAGGGGAACCCAGGCTCATAGTCTCTGAAGGTGCTTGCTGAATTCCGCAAATCCTTATGCGTGAAGAGGTTCCAAGCACCATTATTGAATGTACGCCTATGTCGGGTCCCTCAACTTTTCAACGTATGGAGGTTCCACTAAAGAAAAAGCAGAAAACAAAGCATGCTTCTCTTCCTTCATAAGAACATTCTTCAGATTGGCAAGCCTTTTCTCAAGGGCTGTTTAATGCCTTTATGGTTCTTAGGCAGTCTGTAATGGGTCTCTCTCCCTTCTCCTTCCCTTTATCCAGTTTCTCCTCAAAAAGAATTAGGATTGAGGATTCCACAGATGAAGATGATTCCTCTGATAATGAGTCACTGACATATTCTGCCCAGATTTCCTCCCCAAAGGAGGAATCAAATGGTACAGATTCACCCAGGGAGGATGGTACCTTTTCAAGTGGGATTGCTCTCAGATTTCTGAGGTGCAAAAAAGATACTGTCGCCTGTTACTGATGATTTCCCCTTCCCCATCTGCAGTGCCTTCAGTATTATCAGATTTCTTGGATGCTTTCTCCTCTGCTAAGTGCTCAAACTCTCAAGCCCCTGCCCCTAAAAGGGCAGATAGATCTTACAGAGTGCCAGAAGATTGCAAATTTGTATTTAAGTGCCCTTCTGCAGATCCCGCTACAGTCTCAGTGTCTGGAAATAAGCCCTCAAAGCTTTTGCCTTCAACGTCCGTTCTCCTCTCGGATAAGGAGTTAAAGATAAAGTTATGGAAAGGTTGGGGAAAAAAAGTGTATACTTTGGCTACTTTTCCCTTTAGGGCCATAAACTACCAAACGCATATGACCAGATATGCCTTAGACCTCCTTTCTCAAGCTACTCACCTCATTTCTGAGCTTCCAGAGTCGGACATTAATTCTCAGCTTTCTTCCATTCTGGGTTCCTCTGCTCAAGTGACGCATCATTCCATTAAATTCAGCTATGATACAGTCGAAGCATCTGCCATAGCCGCTGCATCTGGCTGTGTGTTGAGGAGGTACTCTTGGCTGGGACTCCAGCCACTTCCAGGAGATATCAAAGCTAAAACGATGGATGCTCCATTAGATTCCAATATGTTCTTTGGATCTGCAGCTGCAGAACCTTTCATGTCCTTGCAAGAGAAGGGCAAGGAGCTCCAGGACTTTAAACATATTTTGGTGTCACCAGTTCCAAAATTTCAAAGGAATTACCCTTCTAATACTCCCTTTGTTAGGAAGCAATTCAGACAGTCTTCATCCATGAGTAAAATAAGTGCCAGAAAATCTTACAATGCCAAGTCTTCTATTACTCATCCTGTTCAGAAGCAGCCTTTTTCTGAGCAAGCCAGGTAGTCTGTGACTACCAAACTCTTTGCAACCAGACCCCACTGTCCTTGTGTCTTTCCCTCTCTCTCCCTGCTTAGATACAGATTGCCCAAGACTCCTGGGTTCTTTCAATTATACTGAGAGAATAGTTCATTGTATGGAAGACTTTCTTCCTACAGGGGCATTTCTCAACTTCCAAAAGACCAGTTGGAATTTGTCCCTCAGGTGATTCATACTTTGATTTCTCAATGAACCATTCAAGAAGTACCTCCTTTCCCAAGAGGAATAGGATTCTACTCAGGACTATTCCTAGTCCCTAGAAAGTATTGTCCTTGGAGACCAATTCTAGATCTGTCACAACTAAACGCCTTTCTGAAGGTTTCCACCTTTAGTGTGCTTTCCTTAAACACTCAGTTTCCTCTCATTCTCCCACAGGCCTTCATGGTGTCCCTCTGGACATCAAGGAATCCTATCGTCATGTCACTATTCATCCTCTTTACAGGGAATTTCTGTGTTTTGCTATTGCTTCTTCAATTTTTAATTTTCTGCCTTGCCCTTTGGTCTGTCTATGGCACCAAGGGTCTTCACAAAATGCTTAGCTCCTGTTATTGCCTTTTGCAGACTTGGGCATTCAAATATTTCCATATCTGGACGACCTCCTTTTTCAGGCGCACTCTCCAGACTTTCTGTTAGAGAACCCTCATTTCACAGTTTATCTTCTGGAAAGACTTGGGTTTGCTGTAAACTTTCAAAAATCCCTTTTCACTCCTCAAGACCATGTTTTCCTAGGATGCAGAGTACAGACGGACAAAATGTTGACTTCCTTGCCTCCCCAGAAAGTCATCTCTCTTACTGCTTTCTTTCAAACCATCAGTCCACTTCAGTCTCAGACAGCCAGAGAGTTCTTCCACTTGCTAGGCTTCATGGCATCCACTGTTCCCTTGATGTTCTTCGTGTTTCACTGTTGCAATCATCACATTTGGGTTATCTACTTGCAGTAGCCCTCATTCGGCCTGATTAACAAAGTCTTGGGTCCTGCTTCGGTTGCTGTCTCTTCTTCCATGATGTTAGGTTCTCAGGGGTATACAACATGCAGCCAACGCCATTACATCAGTCTTTCTTGCCGTGCAGTGCCCGAAACAGAAGCAGTTCACAAGTGCCAGTCGGCCGACTCCTGAAATTTTCGTTTTCGAGTTTGAGAACCGAAGTCTTCAACTAAAAGATAAGTACCCCGTTGGGAAAACTTTTTCTTGCTCTAAACCGATGTCAGTAAAAGTAAATAATTGCATTTCTTGTGGAAAGCAAATACCTCATAAAGATTTTAATTCGTACTGTATTCCTTGCCTAGGCCCTGACCAAGACATACCTTGCTGTCGGTTTTGTGCCTTATTTAAACCACGAACTATCCGTCATCAGTATATTTTCACTTCTAAATATTTTGGTGCTCGGTACAATTGTCCTGATATGGCTTCAGGAAGCCATCCGACTAGCGACAATCTGAAAAAACGCAAAGATAAAGACAGAGACAGGCCGCCTAGGTCCAAAGCTGCCGATGACGCTTCTCCTAAGCCATTCGCCAGTTCGTTGGTACTCAGTGAGGTGCTTTCACAGTCCCTGATACCCGCTACTTCAGATTCGCAGGCCTCTACTGAGACCCATTTGGAGTCCGGTATGCCGCGAGATGCTTCAGCTGTGGAACATACGGAAGTCTCTACCGGATGGGTCTGGAGCCGCTGTGCAGGCACCGGCTTCTGAGGGTGTATTCAGGCCTACTGACTTGCATATTTAACCAACACCATCTTCTTCTTCTTCAAGGCCTAAAACTTGAAACTTGCCTAGAAAACTGTCACCCAGACTGCATGGACAGGCCTCTATGCCTAAAAAATAAATGATAAGAATGGCTGAAGACCTTAATCAGGGGAAGCTAACCTTACCCCTCTGAGTCCTAGGACTGAGTTTGCTTATGATACTTCTGACCAGGATTCTGACGGACTGAGTTTGCTTATGATACTTTTGACCAGGATTCTGAAATGTCTGTTTCCTCTGATGACTAAGATTTACCCTTATCTACCTATGAGGATTCTGATGCTGAGGACTCTATTCCCTCTGCTTTCCCCCACCCCAGAGGATTTATCTTTTGGTAAAACATTGCATACTCTCAGGGAGCATTTTCATTGGGAAGGTCAGGATTTCTCTGATTCTAAAAAGAGGCTTAAGGATTTCTTACTCCTGCCCCAGCACAGGGCTTCAGCCATATACCCCCTGTACTAGACATTGTTGATGATGCCTTTTTGGAATCTAGCTTGGCCCCCAACTCTTTACCTCCTGCTCCCAGAAAACCTGATAGATATTACAGGGTTCCTGACTCACAAGTTCCTTTTCAAAAAATCCTACTGCAGATCCTGAGACCATTTCACAGGGACCCAAGGGCATTAAAGCTACTACTGCCAAAAATCTTACCCCCTCTGATAGAGACTCCAGGGTGCTGGATAGATGGGATAAGAAGGTATACACTTCTGCAACTTTAGCCATTAGGGCCTTAAATTGCCAGTTTCATATGTTAAAAAAGTATCAGTAGCATATTATTAGATTACTTAAACAGAAAATGTTGTTGATTCCTGATTGTGCTGAAAATAAGGATTTACAGGATTTAATGCATTCTGCTGAACAAGTTGGAAAATATACTTTGCAATGTGGTTTTGATTCACCAGAGGCATCTTGCAGGGCTGCTGTAACTGGGTCTGTACTTAGAAGGCATGCTTGGCTTAAGGAGCAATCCTTGCCAGATCATGTTAAAGCGAAATTACTGGATGCTCCCTTAAATCAGGACCGTCTTTTTGGCAACAAGGCAGAAGTTCTTAAAGAGATGGAGGAAAAAGCTAAATCTATGCAAACTGTTAAAGATTTTTAAGTAAAACCTCCACGATTTAGTAGGCATTGGCCTTCTAAGAATTGGTCCTTTCCTGCCTCTTCCAGACCTTTTCAGACCCAGCAGAGCACCCAGACTTCAGTCCCAGGGTACGCTCAGGACTAAGCAGTGGGGAGCCTCCACTTCCAATTCTGGGAGTAATAAAACTCCCCCCTATGGTAAACTGTCTCAATGACTTATTTTTAAAACTTCCAAGCACTTTTCGACTGACTGCACCTTTGGGGGGAAAGATTGTTCTTCCTGCAAAGAACTGGGAACTCATTACCCAGGACAAGTGGGTTTTAAGTATAGTTTCCCAAGGATACAGATTTCACTTCCACATGTTACCAACACCAAGCGGTTGGCCAGATCTACCCCCAAATCAATGGGCGGAGGCCCAAAAGCAAGTACTCTCTCTTAAGCATAGGGGCAATTCAGCTGGTACCAGAAGAGGAAAAGGGACACTGTTTCTACTCAAAACTTTTCCTGGTACCCAGAAAAGACAATGCTTGGCATCCTATCCTGGACCTGTCTACTCTAACCACCTTTTTGGTGATTCCAAAATTCAGGATGCTGACTCTTCACCAGTTGCTTCCTATGCTAAGCAAAGATGCATGGTTGGCAACACTAGATTTAAAGGAAGCATACCTGCACATCCCAATCAGGAAATCTTGCAGAAGATACCTATGCTTCAAAGCAGGCAACACACACTATCAGTTCTCTGCACTGCCCTTTGGCTTATCTACTGCGCCCAGGGAATTCACAAAGTGCCTAGCTCCAGTCATTGCATTTTGCAGGCAAAGAAATATTCAAATATACCCATACCTGGACAATTGTCTAATTCAGGCAGAAAGCCAGGATATACTTTTGAATCATCTGGCCTTTGTACAAAGGGTACTAACTTGTCTGGGGTACACCATAAACGAAAGGAAATCCCACCTGGCACCCTGTCAACAAATTATATTCCTGGGAACAAGTTTGAGTACAACTTCCCAGATGGCTTTCTTCACGCCAGAGAAACAAATTCATTTGACATCCTACTCCAAACAAGTGGCCACAAAACCCTGCTATCTGCAAGGCAAATATTACAAGCCTTGGGGTTCATGGCCTCCTGCATTCTTCTAATTCCACATGAAAGACTGCATATGAAGAAACTACAATGGTATCTAAAAAGCCTATGGTGTCAACATTATCAGGCTCTAGAAGCAATGATTCCTATAATATCTTGCCTATGCCTAGAGTTCCTTTGGTGGGCAGAGGCCTGCCACCAAAACAAGGGACTACCATTCACACTACCCCCTGCTGCCCAAACCCTAACAACAGAGGCATCAGACTATGCATGGGGGTCTCACTTGGCAGGGAAGTGCATTCAGGGCAAATGGAACCCAAGTCAAATGCACCTGCATATCAATCAAAAAGAAATGTTAGCTGTGCAGAATGCTCTGACAGCCTTCAAGGACCACATTCTTCCAGGACAATTAATGGTAAAGATGGACAACACCACTGTTATGTGGTACATAAACAAGCAGGAGGGTACACATTCTAAGCCCCCCTGCAGACTAGCCATGGCATTGTGGGAACACAGCCTTTGAGCTGCCAAGTGCATCTACAAGCTCAATTCCTGCCAGGAAAACTAAATACACTGGCAGACGGACTAAGCAGAAACCTCATGGACCCACACGGGTGGAAACTGGAACCAAGGATTTTCAACATGTTGACAAACAAATGGGGAGCCCAGATATAGACCTGTTTGCCTCCCCCCAGAACTGCCAGTTGGACAAATTTTGCACAAGGACTCCCCACAAACAAGCTTGGAAAGTGGATGCTCAGTCCTTCAGCTGGAAAAACCTATCAGTTTATGCCTTTCCTCCTCTGCCTCTGCTCTCCAAAGTACTACTAAAAATCAAACGAGACAAACCAAGGACGATGTTGATTGCACCAGACTGGCCATGCCAACACTGGTCCCCCATCTTGCGCAGTGTGTCACTGTTGGCCCCATGGCATCTGCCTTAGATTCCTACCCTGTTGTCTCAGCAGGAGAACCAGATTCTGCACCCTCAGCTTCAAACACCTAGCAACCTGTATAATTACCTAATCTCTCCTTTACCATCCCTCAGTAAACCAGTGATGGATGTCATTTTAGAGACAAGGAGGCCTAGTACTAGAAAATCTTATGCTGAAAAATGGAAAAGGTTCTGTGCCTGGAACCACTCTCAAGGGATGAGCACAGCAGTGTCCAATTTACCTCAGATTTTACAATACTTAACTGAGATGCTTCACAGGGCCTGTCTTTTTCCTCCATCAAAATTCACGCCTCTGCCATTTCAGCTCATTATAACACAAAACTCCCCTCTTCTCTCAACCACTGCTCAAGCAGTTCCTTAGAGGGGCCAAAAATTTAAGACCACCCTGGAGAGCTCCAACTCTAGCCTGGGACCTCAACTTTGTATTGGAGAAACTCACCCTTCCTCCTTTCGAGCCAGCTGCTACTGCAGATTTAAAATTCCTTTCTTGGAAAACAGCTTTCCTTTTTGCAATCACTTCAGCAAGAAGGGTATCTGAATTACAGGCCCTTATGGCAGTAGAGCATTTCATCATCTTTCATGTGGACAGGGTGTCCCTCAGGACTAATCCCTCTTTCATGCCCAAGGTGGTAACCATTGTGGCCCTTAATCAGTCCATTCATTTGCCAGCCTTCTTTCCTAATCCACAGAACAAAGGGGAATGGATATTGCACTCCTTAGATGTGCACAGACAACTTAAATTCCACTTGGACAGGATAAAACCTCAAAGGAAATCTGAACAACTGCTGGTGACATTTGCTGCAGGGACAGAGGGGAAGGCTATTTCAAAGCAAACTATTTCTAAATGGATAGGCCATTGCATTCTTTTCTGCTATAAGCACCATGGAAAACCTATCCCACAGGGGATCAGACCCCACTCAACCAGGTCTGCATCTACCTCTACAGCCTTTCTCAGAGGCGTCCCTACCAGGGATATCCTAGAAGCTGCTACCTGGAGTTCTGTACGTACTTTCACCAAGCATTATCATTTGCCAATTTTCTCTAAATCCAGAGATGGCTTTGCCACTTGCAAGGCCTTATAGCTGGTTCTAATGCTATCTAAATTCCTCCTCCCATCCTTAGCTTTGGGAATCTACCCAAATGTGATGACTGCAACAGTGAAACATGAAGAACATAGTACAGTTTTTGTACACTTACCATAAAAGTAGATGTTCGAGTGTATTCACTGTTGCAGTCCTGGTTACCCTCCCTCCATCCCCCTGACTTCTTTTGGCTATACCTGTACTCTCCTTTACTATGCTTAAAAGCTTTTTGGTGTATTTGCTTTTTTATTGGAGGTATAACCTTGTATATTTATAGATTTAATTGCTTCCCATTAGAGGGGCACCTGACATCTGGGGCAAGAAAAACTGATGTAATGGCGTCAGCTGCATGTTTTATACCCCTGATGACCTGACGTCACAGAAGAGACAGCAACCGATGCAGGACCCAAGACTTTGTTAATCAGGCCAACTGAGGGCTACTAAGCAGATAACCCAAATGTGATGACTGCAACAGTGAATACACTCTAACATCTACTTTTATGGTAAGTGTACACAACTGTACTTTACCTCTAGTCAGACTTCACATGAGGAAATTCCAGTGATACCTTAGATCAGTCCGGATGCAACATGCTCGTCCACTGGATTTTGTTATTATTCTCCTTCTCTGCTTGAAAAAAGAACTTCAGTGGTGGATTTGTCAGGTTACCTTGAATCCAGGGCATCCTCTTCAACCCCATCTTCTATCTCAGGAGTTATTCACAGATGCCTCAGACATTGGATGGGGGGGCAGCCTTTGCTTCTTGGAAGGTTCAATACGTGTGATGATCTTCCCAAATGAAGAAACACACAAACATAAAAGAGATGAGAGCTCTCATTTTTACCCTGCACACTTTTCACCCTCTTCTTCTTCCAGGTCCCCTAAAGTGGTTCACAGACAACACCCCAGTTCTTTGGTATGTCAGCAGGCAGAGGGAACCGAGTCATATAGCCTGTGAAGATTGGCTCTGAGTGGATCTAGTTACACGGGACAAGGGATCCCTAATACACCCACAAATGGCAACCCTTCATCTGACACTGGACCAACCAAAAATCTTGCTGGTGACTCCCTTTTGGCCAAGACCACATTGGTTCCCCCCTCCTCTGCATTTAGCCAAGGGCAGTCATCACAATTTACTGCACAGCGTGGATCTACTCACACAGGACAAGGGATCCCTAACACACCCACAGATGTCAACCCTTCATCTGACACTGCGGGTGATAGGGTTTGATTCCCTTCATACATGTATTTTCTGAGGATGTACTGCAAGATGTTCTTCGTGTTTCACTGTTGCACTCATCACATTTGGGTTATCTGCTTGCAGTAGCCCTCAGTCGCCTGATTACCAAAGTCTTGGGTCCTGCGTCGGTTGCTGTCTCATCTTCCATGACGTCAGGTAGTCAGGGGTATAAAGCATGCAGCCGATGCCTTTACATCAGTCTTTCTTGCCGTGCCGTGCTCAAAGCAGAAAGCAGTTTGCAAGCGGTCGGCCGACTCCTGACGTTTTCGAGTTTCAGAACCGAAGTCTTTAACTAAGCTAAGTACCCCTTTGGGGAATCTTTTTCTTGCTCTAAACCGATGTCAGTAAAAGTTAACAGTTGTATTTCTTGTGGAAAGCAAATACCTCATAAAGATTTTAATTCGTACTGCATTCTTTGCTTAGACCCAGAGCACGACATACCTCACTGTCGGTTTTGTGCCTTATTCAAACCTCAAACTATTCGGCATTGGTTTATTTACGCTTGTAAATATTTTGGTACTCGATTCAATTATCCAGAAAAGGCTTCGGTAAGTGATCCGACTACTGACATTCCGAAAAAAAACACTAAGATAAAGACAGAGACAGACCACATAGGTCCAAAGCTGCCGATGGCGCTTTTCCTAAGCTAGTCGCCAGTTCGCCGGTACTCAGTGAGGCACTTTCGCAGCCCCTGATACCCGCTACTTCAGATTCGCAGGCCTCTACTGAGACCCATTCGGAGTTCGGTATGCCACGAGATACTTCAACTGTGGAACCTGCGGATGTCTCTGCCTTGGATGGGTCCGGAGCCGCTGTTCTTGCACCGGCTTCTAAGGGTGTATTCAGGCCTTTGACTTGCATATTAAACCGACGTCATCTTCTTCTTCAAGGCCTAAAACTCGATCCACGCCTAGAAAACCGATGCCCAGACTGCATGGTCAGGCCCCTATTTCTAAAAACGATAAGAATGGCTGAAGACCTTATTACTATAATCAGGGGAAGCCACCCTTCCCCCTCTAATAGTCCAAGGCCTGATTTTCCTTCTGACTCTTCTGATCAGGACTCTGAAATTTCTGTTTCCTTTGATGACCAAGATTTACCCTTACCTACCTATGAGGATTCTGATGCAGAGGACTCCATTCCCTGTGCTTCCCCTCCAGAGAATTTCTCTCTTGATGAAACCTTGCATACTCAGGCAGCACTTTCACTTGGAAAGCCAGGATTACTCTGACTCCAAAAAGAGGCTTAGGGATTTCTTTCTCCTGCCCCAACACAGGCCTTTAGCTATCCCTCCTGTACTGGACATTGTTGATGATGCCTTCTCGGAAACTAGCCTGGCCCCTGACTCTTTACCTCCTGTTCCCAGAAAACCTGATAGGTATTACACGGTCTCTGACTCTCACAAGTTCCTCTTTAAAAATGCTACTGCGGAGCCTGAGTCCATTTCACAGGGACCCAAGGGCATTAAGGCTACTACTGCCAAAAATCCTACCCCCTCTGATAAGAGATTCCAGGGTGCTGGATACATGTGGTAAGAAGGTATACACTTTTGCAACCTTGGCCATTAGGGCCTTAAACTGCCAGTTTCATATGTTAAAGTATCAGCAGCATATTATTGGATTGCTTAAACAGAAAATTATGTTGATTCCTGACTGTGCTGAAAATAAAGATTTACAGGATTTAATGCATTCTGCTGAACTAGTTGGAAAGCATACTTTGCAATGTGGTTTTGATTCATTAGAGGCATCTTGCAGGGCTGCTGTGACTGGGTCTGTACTTAGATGGCATGCTTGGCTTAAGGAGCAAACTATGCCAGGTCATGTTAAAGCTAAATTGCTGGATGTAGCCTTAAACCAGGACCGCCTGTTTGGCAGCAAAGCAGAAGAAGTACTTAAAAAGATGGATGAAAAAGCTAAATATATGCAAACTGTTAGATTTTCTGCAAATACAGCCTCCCACATTTAATAGGCATCGGCCCTCTAAGAATTGGTCCTTTCCTGCCTCTTCCACACCTTCTCAGTCTAAAACCAGAATTAGCAGAACACCCAGGCTTCAGTCCCAAGGTACTCACAGGCCTAAGCAATGGGGGGCACCCACTTTCAATGCAGGGAGCAGTAAGACTCCCCACTATGGTAAACTGTCTCAATGACTTAACTTTAAATCTTCCAAGCCTTGCACAACCGACTGTTCCTTTAGGGGGAAAGATTACCCTGCAGGCAAAAAATTGGGAACTCATTACCCAGAACAAATGGGTTTTAAATATAGTTTCCCAAGGATACAGATTCCACTTCCACTCCTTACCAACCCCAAGCGGTTGGCCAGATCTACCCCCAAATCAGTGGGCAGAGGCTCAAAAACAAGTTCTCTCTCTCTTTAACATCAGGGCTATTCAGCCTGTCCTGGAAGAAGAAAGTGGATAAGATTTCTACTCAAGACTTTTCCTGGTACCCAGGAAAGACAATATCTGGCGTCCTATCCTGGACCTGTCTATCCTAAACACATTTTTGGTGATCCCAAAGTACTTGATGCTAACTCTTCATCAGCTAATTCCTATGCTAGGCAAAGATGCCTGGTTGGCAATACTGGATTTAAAGGAATCCTACCTGCACATCCCAATAAGGGAATCTTGCAGAAGATGCCTACGCTTCAAAGCAGGATACATGCACTATAGTTCTCTGCACTACCCTTTGGCTTATCTACTGCGCCCAGGGTATTCACAAAGTGCCTAGCTCCAGTCATTGCATTTTGCAGGCAAAGAAATACTCACATATACCCATACCTGAGCGATTGTCTAATTCAGGCAGAAAGCTAGGACATACTATTAAATCATCTGGTGTTTGTAAAGAAATTGCTAACTTCTCTGGGGTACTCCATAAACGAAAAGAAATCACATCTTGTACCCTGCCAACAAATTGTATTCCTGGGAGCAAGCATGAATACAACTTCCCAGATGGCCTACCTCACGCCAGAGAAACAAGTTCATTTGACAGCCTACTTCAAACTACTGGCCACAAGGACCCAGCTATCTGCAAGGAAAATACTGCAAGCCCTTCATGGCCTCCTGCATTCTCTTAATTCCATATGCAAGACTGCACATGAGGAAACTACAATGGTATCTAAAAAGCTTATGGTGTCAAAATTCTTAGGACCTAAAATCAATGATTCCCATCATACCTTGTCTACAGAAGAGTTCCTTTGGTGGGCAGAGGCCTGCCACCAAAACAAGTGACTGCCATTCACTCTACCCCCTGCCACCCAAACCCTAACAACAGACGCATCAGACTATGCATGGGGGGCTCACTTGGCAGGGAAGTGCATTCAGGGCAAGTGGAACCCAAGTCAAATGCACCTGCATATCAATCAGAGAGAAATGTTAACTGTACAGAATGCTTTGACAGCCTTCAAGGACCACATTCTTCCAGGACAATTAATGGTAAAGACGGACAACTTCACTGTTATGTGGTACATAAACAAGCAGGGGGGAACCCATCCATACCCTCTCTGCAGACTAGCCATGGCTCTGTGGAACGCAACCTTGAGCTTCCAAGTGCACCTACAGGCTCAATTCCTGCCAAGAAAGCTATATACACTGGCAGACAAACTAAGCAGAAATCTCATTGACCCACACGAGTGGAAACTGGATCCAACGATATTCAACATGTTGAGAAACAAATGGGGGAGCCCAGAGATAGACCTGATGTTCTTCGTCTTTCACTGTTGCAGTCATCACATTTGGGTTATCTGCATGCAGTAGCCCTCAGTCGGTCTGATTATCAAAGTCTTGGGTCCTGCGCCAGTTGCTGTCTCATCTTCCATGACGTTAGGTAGTCCGGGTTATAAAGCATGCAGCCGACGCGATTACGTCAGTCTTTCTTGTCGTGCGGTGCCCGAAGCAGAAGCAGTTCGCAAGTGCCGGTCGACCGACTCCTGTAATTTTCGTTTTCGAGTTTCAGAACCGAAGTCTTCAACTAAAGCTAAGTACCCTGTTGGGGAATCTTTTTCTTGCTGTAAACTGATGTCAGTAAAAGTCAGTGATTGTATTTCTTGTGGAAAGCAAATACCTCACAAAGATTTTAATTCGTATTGTATTCCCTGCCTAGGCCCTGACCATGATGTACCTCGCTGTTGGATGTTCTTCGTGTTTCACTGTTGCAGTCAATACATTTGGGTAATCTGCCGGCAGGTTGCCCTCAAGTCGGAGCGAATATCAAAGTCTTGGGTCCCACGTCAGTTGCCTTCTCCTCCACCACGACGCCAGGCTGTCAGGGGTACAAAACACGCAGCTGACACCATTTTCTTTAGTCTTTCTTGCCGCGCGGTGCCTGAAGCAGAAGCAGTTCGTAAGTGCCGGTCGGCCGACTCCTGAAATTTTTGCATTTGAGTTTCAGAACCGAAGTCTTCAATTAAAGCTAAGTACCCCATTGGGGAAAATTTTTCTTGCTCCTTACTGATGTCAGTAAAAGTTAATAATTGCATTACTTGTGGGAAGCAAATACCTCATAAGGATTTTCATTTGTACTGTATTCCTTGCCTAGGCCCAGATCATAACGTGCCTTGCTGTCAGTTTTGTGCTAGATTTAACCAATACACTATTAAAAATCAGTATAGCTTTGCTTCAAAATATTTTGGAAATGGATTTAACTACCCTGAAATGTCGTCGGATAGCAATCAGACTACCGAAGTCCACAAAAAATGCAAAGAAAAGGACAGAGGCAGACCATCGAAGTCCAAAACCGACAACGAAGCTTCTCCTAAGCCAGTTGCCGGTTCGCCGGTACTCAATAAGGCGCTTTCGCAGCCCCTGATACCCTCTACTTTCGAGTTGCAGGCCTCTACCGAGACCCTTGTGGAGTCCGGCATGCTGAGAGATTCTCAGAGTATTGTACCTGCGGATGTCTCTCCCTCGGATGGGTCCAGAGCCGCTGAGCAGGCACCAGCTTCTGAGGGTATTTTTAGGCCTCAGCATTTCTATATAAAACCGACACCAGCTTCAAAAACAAAGACAAAAGCATCTTCTAAGGCTAAAAAACCAACGCATGAGCCACGTGCTCAGGCCTCTATGCCCAAAAACAGATTATCAAAATGGCTGAAGACTTAATTACCTTGATCAGGGGTTCCCAACCCCCCCCATGAGAAGCCTAGACAAGACACTGATTATGAATCTTCAGGTCAGGTTTCTATTTCTTCTGATTCCTCTTCTAATCAAGAATTTTCTATACCACCCTATGAGGATTCAGATGCAGAGGAATCCATCCCATCTGCATCTCCTCCTGAAGATTATTCTTTTGGAGAAACCTTGCATACTTTGAGGGAACGTTTTCATTGGGAGAGTCAGGATTTCTCAGAATCAAAAAAGAGGCTTAGGGATTTCCTTCTTCTTCCTCAGCATAGGCCTTTGGCCATACCTCCTGGATTAGACATTGTTGATGATGTGTTTTCGAAATCAAGCATGGCTCCAGATTCCCTACCTCCGGCTCCTAGTAAGCCAGACAGATATTACAGGGTTCCTGACTCCCACACATTTTTATTCAAAAATCCTCCTGCTGACCCTGAAACTATCTCACAGGGTCCCAAAGGTGTAAAGGCCTCAACAGCTAAGAATCCTACCCCCTCTGATAGCGATTCCAGGGCGCTGGATAGATGGGGAAAGAAGATTTATATGTCTGCAACCTTGGCAATTAGGGCCTTAAATTTCCAGTTTCATATGCTTAAGTATCAACAGCATGTTATGGGATTATTGAAACAGAAAATTATGTTGATTTCTGAATGTGTGGAAAATAAAGAATTACAGGAATTATTGCATGCAGCAGAACAGGTTGGAAAGCATACTTTGCAATGTGGTTTTGATTCCCTGGCGGCCTCGTGCAGGGCCACAGTTACTGGATCTGTGATTAGAAGGCATGCCTGGCTCAAGGAGCAAAATCTGCCTGATCATGTTAAAGCTAAATTGTTGGATGCACCTTTACAGCATGATACTCTGGCAATAAGGCAGAAGAGGTTTTAAAGAAAATAGAAAACAAAGCTAAGTCTATGCAAACTGTAAAAGACTTCTTACAAGTGCAGCCACCAAGATTCAGTAGACACTGGCCTACAAAAAATTGGTCCTTTCCTGTGTCTGACAGAGCCTCACGGGGCAAATCCAGACACTCAAATGGCTCTAGATACCAATCACAGGGTTCTTACAGGTCATAGCAATGGGCTGCCTGTACCTCCATATCTGGAGGAAACAAAGCACAACCTTACAGTAAACAGTCTCAATGACTTCCCTCTGCCATCAACAAGCACTTATCTTTTGGCAGCCCCCTTAGGGGGAAATTAGCACTTCATGCTCAAAATTGGCAGTTAATAACCCAGGACAAGTGGGTATTAAACATAGTATCCCAGGGATACAGATTTCATTTCCATACCTTGCCAGTTCCAAACAGTTGGCCAGATCTGCCACAAAATCAATGGGCAGAGGCACAGAAACAACTTACGTCCCTCATGGATATAGGGGCTATTCAACCAGTACCAGAACAGGAAAAAGGGCAAGGGTTTTACTCAAGACTGTTTCTGGTACCCAGAAAAGACCATGCCTGGCACCCAAAACTGGATTTATCGATTTTGAACACATTCTTGGACATCCCAAAATTCAAAATGCTGACTTTGCAGCAGCTTCTGCCCATGCTGGGCAAGAACGCTTGGCTAGTGACTCGAGACTTAAAAGAGGCATACCTGCATATCCCAATAAGGGAATCATGCAGAAGATACTGCCGCTTCAAGGCTGGTTTTATGCATTACCAATTCTCTGCACTGCCCTTTGGCTTATCTACTGCGCCCAGGGTCAAAGTGCCTGGCACCAGTAATTGCATTTTGCAGACAAAGAAGCATACAAATCTATTCTTACTTGGATGACTGTCTCATTCAAGCAGAAAACAAGGACATTCTTCTTCATCATCTGGCATTTGTAAAAAGGCTTCTAACATGCCTAGGGTACACAATAAACGAAAAGAAATCACAACTGGTACCCTTTCAAAAGATTACATTCCTGGGTGCAAGTTTGAATACAACTGCCCAGATGGCTTACCTTACGCCAGACAAAGGCAACTGACTATTTACTTCAAACAGATGGCAACAAAAGCCCATTTATCTGCAAGACAAATTCTGCAGGCTTTGGGGTTCATGGCATCCTGCATTCTACTAATTCCATATGCAAGAGTGCATATGAGGAAACTACAGAGGTGTCTAAAAAGTTTATGGAGTCAACATTGTCACAGTCTGGAAACAATGATTCCTCTCATTTCCTGCCTACAAGAGGAGTTTCTTTGGTGGGCAGAGACATGTCACCAGAACATGGGACGGTCTTTCACTCTACCCCCTGCCACCCAAACCCTAACTACAGATGCATCAGACTATGCTCGGGGTGCCCACTTGGTGGGGAGATGCATTCAGGGCATATGGAGCTCAAAACAAATGCATCTGCATATCAACCAGAAAGAGATGTTAGCTGTTCAGAATGCCCTGACAGCCTTCAAGGACTTACTTCATCCAGGACAACTACTGATAAAGACGGACAATACCACAGTTATGTGGTACATAAACAAGCAGGGGGGTACACATTCCTAGCCCCTTTGCATTATCATTTGACTCTCTTCTCTAAGTCCAGGGCAGGCTTTGCCACTGCAGTTCTGCAGGGCCTTATAGCCGCGGCCCGCTCCTAATGCTGTTTAGTTCCAGCCTCCCATCCATAGCTTTGGGATTCTACCCAAATGTAATGACTGCAACAGTGAAACACGAAGTACATAGTACAGTTGTGTACACTTACCATAAATGTAGATGTTCGAGTGTATTCACTGTTGCAGTCCGGGTTACCCACCCGCCATCCCCCTTTTTTCTAGAACTTCTGTTTCCTTCACTATTGTCTACAGCCTTTGTGGTGTATTTGCTTTTAGATGAAGGTAAAGTTTATGTTGTTACAATTGCATTTATATATCTATATATATATATATATATATATATATATATATATATATATATATATATATATATATATATATATATATATTTGCTCCCCATTTGGGGGGCACCTGACATCTGGGGCAAGAAAAGCTAAAGAAAATGGCATCTGCTGCGTGTTTTGTACCCCTGACGGCTTGGCGTCATGGAGGAGGAGATGGCAACTGATGTGGGACCCAAGACTTTGATATTCGGGCCGACTGAGGGCAATCTGCCGGCAGATTACCAAATGTAATGACTGCAACAGTGAATACACTCGAACATCTATTTTTATGGTAAGTGTACACAACTGTACTTTTTGTGCCTTATTTAAGCAACAAACTATTCGTCGTCAATATATTTGCGCTTCTAAATATTTTGGTACTGGGTTTAATTATCCAGTTATGTCTTCGATAAGCCATCCGACTACTAAGACAGAGACAAGCTGCCTAGGTCCAAAGCTGCCAGTCGCCAGGTCGCAGGTACTCAGTGAGGCGCTTTCGCAGCCCCTGATACCCACTACTTCAGATTCGCAGGCCTCTACTGAGACCCATTTGGAGTCCGGTATGTCGCGAGATGCTTCAACTGTAGAACCTGCGGATGTCTCTACCTTGGATTGGTCCAGAGCCGCTGTGCAGGCACCGGCTTCTGAGGGTGTATTCAGGCCTACTGACTTGCATATTAAACCAATGCCGCCATCTTCTTCAAGGCCTAAAACTCGAACCATGCCTAGAAAACCGATGCCCAGACCACATGGTCAGGCCTCTATGCCTAAACTGGAACCAAAGACTTACAACATGTTGACTTTAATCAAATGGGAAGCCAAGATATATACCTGAATTTGCCTACCAATTCTGAAATTTGTTTCTTCTGATGGGATTCTCTGGGGGACTCTATTCCTCTTAACAGAGGCCTTTAGCCCTCTTGTACTCTGCCTGACAGATCCTACCCCTATAAAAGGTCTGCAGGGCCTGTCAACTTTTAGAAGGCATGCTTGGCTTAAGGTGCAATCTTTGCCAGATCATATTAAAGCTAAATTGCTGGATGCTCCCTTAAGTCAGGACCGCCTGATTGGCAACAAAGCAGAAGTTGTTCTTAAAAAGGTAGAGGAAAATGTTAAATCTATGCAAACTGTTAAAGATTTTCAAGAAGTACAACCTCCAAGATTTAGTAGGCATTGGCCCTGTAAGAATTGGTCTTTTCCTGCCTCTTCCAGGTCTTCTCAGTCCAAACACAGAACTAGCAGAACACCCATACTTCAACCCCAGTGTATGCACAGGACTAAGCAGTGGGGGGCTCCCACTTTCAAATCAGGAAGTAGTAAGACTCCCCCCTATGGTAAACTGTCTCAGCGACATAACTTTAAAACTTCCAAGCACTTCTCAACTGAATGCTCCTTTAGGGGGAAAAGATTGCTCTACAGGCAAAAAACTTGGAATTCGTTACCCAGGACAAACGGGTTTTAAATGTAGTGTCCCAAGGATACAGATTTCACTGCGGTTTGCCAGATCTACCCCATCAGTGGGCAGAGGCTCAAAACCAAGTACTCTCTCTTAAGCATAAAGGCTATTCAAACTGTACCAGAAGAGGAAAAGGGACAAGGTTTCTACTCAAGAATTTTCCTGGTACCCAGAAAAGACAACTCATGGCGTCCTATCCTGGACCTTTCCATCTTAAACACCTTTTTGGTGATTCCAAAATTCAAGATGCTAACTCTTCACCAGTTACTTCCTATGCTAGGCAAGGATGCCTGATTGGCAACACTGGATTTAAAGGAAGCCTACCTGCATATCCCAATCGGGGAATCTTGCAGAAGATACCTACACTTCAAAGCAGGCTACATGCACTATCAGTTCTCTGCACTGCCCTTTGTCTTATCTACTGCACCCAGGGTATTCACAAAGTGCCTAGCTCCAGTCATTGCATTTTCCAGGCAAAGAAATATTCAAATATACCCATACCTGGGCGATTGTGTAATTCAGGCAGAAAACCAGGACATACTTTTGAATCATCTGGCATTTGTACAAAAGGTGCTAACTTGTCTGGGGTACACCATAAACGAAAAGAAATCACATCTGGTACCCTGTCAAATTATATTCCTGGGAGCAAGCTTGAGCACAACTTCCCAGGTGGCTTTCCTCATGCCAGAGAAACAAATTCATTTGACAACTTACTTCAAACTAATTGCCACAAAAACCCTGCAAGGAAAATACTGCAAGCCTTGGGGTTCATGGCCTCCTGCATTCTACTAATTCCATATGCAAGACTGCATATGAGGAAACTACATCGGTATCTAAAATGCCTATGGTGTCAACATTCTCAGGATCTAGAAGCACCTATCCTATACTACCTTCCCCAGTTAGAGTTCCCCCTTTAGGTGGGCAGAGGCACACCAAAACAAGGGGACTACCATCATTCTACCCCCCCACCAAAACCCTAACCACACAGGCGCATCAGACATGCATGGGGGTCACCTGGCAGGTGCATTCAGGCCAAATGGCATATCAATCAAAAAGAAATGTTAGCTGAACAGAATTCTGACAGCCTTCAAGGACCACATTCTTCCAGGACACTTAATGGTAAAGACGGACAGCACCACTGTTATTTTGTACATTAACATGCAGGTGGATACCCATTCTTGCCCCTAGCACACAGGTGGGGGACACAGAGCTTGCTTACCAAGGTATCTACTACAGGTCCAGTCCCTGCCAAAAACCAACACTGGGCAGGCAGACTAGCCAGAAATCTCATGGACACACACGAGTAGAAACTGGAACCAAAGACTAACATGTTGTTAAACAAATGGGGGAGTGCAGATATAGACCTGTTTGCCTCCCCCCAGAACTACCAATTGGACAAATTATGCACAAGGACTCCCCACAAACAAGCTTGGAAAGTGGATGCTCTGCCTTTCAGCTGGAAAAATCTATCAGTTTATGCCTTTCCTCTCCAAAGTACTACTAAAGATCAAACAGGACAAACCAAGGACGATACTAATTGCAACAGACCAGCCACGCCTACACTGGTGCCCCCTATTCCACAGTTTGTCACTGCTGACTCCATAGCATCTGCCTCAGATCCCTACCCTGCTGTCCCAGCAGGAGAGCCAGATTCTGCACCCTCAGCTTCAAACCCTGAACCTGGCAGCCTGGCTAATTACCTAATCTCTCCTTTACCATCCCTCAGTAAACAAGTGTTGGATGTCATTTTGGAGGCAAGGAGACGTAGTAGTAGAAAATCTTATCCTGAAAAATGGAAAAGATTCTGTGCCTGGAGCCACACTCAAGGGATGGGCACAGCAGCACTCAATTTACCTCAGATACTTCAATACTTAACTGAGATGCTTCACAAGGGCCTTTCTTTTTCCTCATCAGAATTCACGCCTCAGCCATTTCAGCTCATTACAACACAGAACCATCCCTCTTCTCTCATCCACTGCTCAAGCAGTTCCTCAGAGGGGCCAATAACTTAAGACCACCCAGGAGAGCCCCAACTCCAGCCTGGGACCTTAACTTTGTATTGGAAAAACTCAGTCTTCTTCCTTTTGAGCCAGCTGCAGGTGCAGAGTTAAAATTCCTTTCTTGGAAAACAGCCTTACTTTTATCAATCACTTCAGCAAGAAGGGTATCTGAGTTACAGGCCCTTATGGCAGTAGAGCCTTTCATCATCTTTCATGTGGACAGGGTGTCCCTCAGGACCAATCCCTCCTTCATGCCCAAGATGGTATCCAGTGTGGCTCTTAATCAGTCCATTCATTTGCCAACCTTCTTTTCTAATCCACAGAACAAGGGGAACGGATACTGCACTCCTTAGATGTGCTTAGACAACTTAGATTTTACTTGGACAGGACTAAACCTCAAAGGAAATCTGAACAGCTGCTGGTGGCATTTGCTGCAGGGGCAGATGGGAAAGATTTTTCAAAGCAAACCATTTCTAAATGGATAGGCCATTGCATTCATTTCTGCTATAAGCACCATGGAAAACCTCTCCCACATGGGGATTAGACCCCATTCAACCAGGGCTGCATCTACCTCTGCAGCCTTTCTCAGAGGTGTCCCTACCAGGGACATCCTAGAAGCTGCTACCAGGAGTTTTGTACATACTTTCACCAAGCATTACCATCTACCAATTTTCTCTAAATCCACAGCTGGCTTTGGCACTGCAGTCTCACATGGCCTTTTAGCTGGTCCTAATGCTATCTAAATTCCTCCTCCCATCCTTAGCTTTGGGAGTCTTCCCAAATGTGATGACTGCAGCAGTGAAACACAAAGAACATAGTACAGTTGTGTACACTTACCATAACTGTAGATGTTTGAGTGTATTCACTGTTGCAGTCCTGGTTACCCTCCATCCCCCTGACTTCTTTTGGATATACCTCTACTCTCCCTTACTATGCTTAAAAGCTTTTTGGTGTATTTGCTATTTTGTTGGAGGTATAACCTTGTGTGTGTGTGTATATATATATATATATATATATATATATATATATATATATATATATATATATATTTAATTGCTTCCTGTTTGGAGGGCACCTGACATCTGGGGCAAGAAAAACTGTTGTAATGGCGTCGGCTGCATGCTTTATACCCCTGACTATGTGACGTTACGGAAAATGAGATGGCAACCGATGCAGAACCCAAGACTTTGATAATCTGGCCGTCTGAGGGCTGCTGCAAGCAGGTAACTCAAATGTGATGACTACAACAGTGAATACACTCGAACATCTACATTTATGATAAGTGTACACAACTGTACTCTTGCCTCCCCCCAGAACTACCAATTGGACAAATTCTGCCCAAGGACTCCCCACAAATAAACTTTGAAAGTGGATGCCCTGTCCTTCACCTGAAAAAACCTATCCGTTTATGCCTTTCCCCCTTCTGCCTCTCCTCTCCAAGGTACTACTAAAGATCAAACAGGACAAACCAAGGACATTTCTGATTGCACCCGACTGGCCACGCCAACACTGGTACCCCCCTTGCACAATGTGTCACTGCTGGCACCATGGCACCTGCTTCAGACCCCTGTCTGCTGTCCCAGCAGGAGGGCCAGATTCTGCACCCACAGCTTCAAACCGTTAACCTGGCAGCCTGGCTAATTATCCAATCTATCTGTTACCATCCCTCAGTAAGCAAGTGATAGATGTCATTTTGGAGGCAAGGAGGCCTAATACTAGAAAATCCTATGCTGAAAAATGGAAAAAGATTCTGTTCTTGGAACCATCTCAAGGGATGGGCACAGCAGCACCCAATTTACCTCAGATTCTTAAATACTTAACTGAGATGCTTCACAAGGGCCTTTCCTTTTCCTCCATCAAAATTCATGCCTCAGCCATTTCAGCTCATTACAATACAGAACCACTCCTCTTCTCTCATCCACTGTTGAAGCAGTTCTTCAGAAGGGCCAAAAACTTAAGACCACCCAGGAGAGCCCCTACTCCAGCCTGGGACCTTAACTTTGTATTGGAAAAGCTCACTCTACCTCCTTTTGAGCCAGCTGCAAATGCAAAGTTGAAATTCCTTTCTTGGAAAACAGCCTTCCTTTTAGCCATCACTTCAGCAAGAAGGGTGCCTGAATTACAGGCCCTCATGGCAGTGGAGCCTTTCATCATCTTTCATGCGGACAGGGTGTCCCCTCAGGACCAATCCCTCCTTCATGCCCAAGGTGGTATCCAGTGTGGCCCTTAATCAGTCCATTCATTTGCCATCCTTCTTTTCTAATCCACAGAACAAAGGGGAACGAATACTGCACTTCTTGGATGTGCACAGACAACTTAGATTTTACTTGGACAGGACTAAATCTCTCAGGAAATCTGAACAGCTGCTGGTTGCATTTGCTACAGGGCAGAGGGGAAGGCCATTTCAAAGCAAACCCATTTCTAAGTGGATAGGCCATTGCATTCATTTCTGCTGTAAGCACCATGGAAACCCTACCCCACGGGGGATAAGACCACATTAAACCAGGGCTGCATCTACCTCTACAGCCTTTCTCAGAGGTGTTCCTACCAGAGGCATCCTAGAAGCTGCTACCTGGAGTTCTGTATATACCTTCACCAAGCATTACCATTTGCCAATCTTTTCTAACCCAGAGCTGGCTTTGCCACTGCAGTCTTGCAGGGCCTTATAGCTGGTCCTAATGCTGTCTAATTTCCTCCTCCCATCCTTAGCTTTGCGAATCTATCCAAATGTGATGACTGCAACAGTGAAACATGAAGAATATAGTACAGTTGTTTACACTTACCATAAATGTAGATGTTCGAGTGTATTCACTGTTGCAATCCTGGTTACCCTCCCTCCAGCCCCTGACTTCCATTGACTATATCTCTATTCTTGTTTACTATGCTTAAAGCTTTTTGGTGTATTTGCTTTTTTGTTGGAGGTGTAAACTTGTATATAATTGCTTCCCATTATTGGGGCACCTGACATCTGGGGCAAGAAAAACTGATGTAATGGTGTGGGCTGCATGCTTTATACCCCTGACTACCTGAAGTCATGGAAGATGAGATGGCAACCGATGCAGGACCCAAGACTTTGTTATTCAGGCCGACTGAGGGCTACTGCAAGCAGATAACCCAAATGTGATGGCTGCAACAGTGAATGCACTCAAACATCTACATTTATGGTAAGTGTACACAACTGTACTTTCTGCAGGATGCCAGAAAACCCAATACTAGGGAATCCTACATATCCAAATGGAAGAGGTTTTCCATCTGGTGTCTTGCTCACTCAGAACCTGCGACCACTGTCTGAGGATATTCCTGTCATTTTGTCTTATCTGTTTGAATTACTGAAGACTGGATTGTCATGCTCTTCAGTAAAAGCTCATCTCCCAGCCATTTCTGTTTGTCTGCCTCTGATCTCGCCTTTTGCTTCAAGATTGAAAGTCAAACTTTTCTTAAAAGGCGTCGTTCATATCAGACCATCAAGGAAACCATTTTCTCCGCCTTGGGATCTAAGTTTTGTCTTAGAAAAACTTATGTTGCCTCCTTTTGAGCCAGCAGTTTCCTCTTCTGTCCAACATTGCACTTGGAAGACCGTGCTTTTTTTGGCTATCACTTCAACCAGAAGGGTTTCAGAACTCCAGGCCCTTATGGCTTCCTCTCTTTTTACTGTTTTCCCTAAGGATATGATTTCCCTTGGTACTAATCCCTCTTTTATGCCCGAGGTGGTGAATGAGTTGTCACTTAACCAATCCATTAATTTGCCTATTTACTTTCCCTCTCTACAGTCTTCTAGCGAGAGGATTTTATGCACCTTGGATGTGCATAGACAACTCAGATTTTATTTGGATAAAACCAAGTTTATCAGAAAATCTGATTGCCTTTTTCATTTCTTACCATCCCAAGGCTCTGGGTAAGCCTGTTTCCAAGCAGACAATCTCCACTTGAATCTCTAAGGCTGGTTCTTTTTGTTATGTGTTTCATAGAAAAAACCCCTAACATCTCCAGTTAAGGCTCTTTCTACTAGAGCTGTGTCTTCCTCAGATGCTTTTTTTCAAAGGTCTGGATACTTCCTCTATCCTGGAAGTAGCTACTTGGTCTTCTGTCCATACTTTCACAAAACATTACAAGTTGGATGATATCTCCAGATCTAGAGCTAGTTTTGCCAGGGTTATTCTTCAGGGGTTTGTGGAGTGTTACTCTCCCTCCTCCCAACTTTTCCTCTGCATCAGCTTTGGTATTCTCCATTATGTTATGAATACTGCAACATATGAATAGAAGGATGTAAAATAGTTGTGTAAAATCTTGCCATAACCATAGATGTCCTTCTCTTTATGTTGCAGTATTCTATCCCTCCCTCTTTCCCCTGATGCTTGTTTGATTTCTGGATGTGTGTTTATCTCAGTTTACTTCAGGCTGGTGTTCTTCCTGGGGCATTCACTTCTAAGGATGGTATGTGCCGATGTCTGCTTTATACCCACCGTCACTTTATGGCAGACATTGGCTGGGGGCCTGTGTGCGACATCGCGCATACCTGACAGTAGCTTTAGACTTTTGTATACTGGCCGGCATTCAGGACAGCCTGTAGCAGACTCCCTCATGTTATGAATACTGCAACATATAGAAGAGAAGGACACCTATGGTTATGGTAAGATTTTGCACAGCTATTCTTTCTTCCCAAGTCCAATCTTCAACCACTTCAAGTCTTGGAGTTTATAAGGGCTCGGCTAGACAGTCAGTCGGCTAGCTGTTTTACCACAAAGCAGAATTCTTATCTGAGATTGCATGTCAGACAAATTCTGTCTCACCCCCTCACCTCCAGCGAAATTGGTTCTTCAAACTGTAGGTCCGATGGCTGCAGTGATTACTGTGCTATCCACTGCTCGCCTTCACATGCAAATTCTCTAGTGAACTATGGCAGTACAATGGTCAATTCTTCAATAACCTTTGAGTAAAGCTTTCTCGGGTTTGCAGGAACTCCCTTCTTTGGTGGATCAAGTCCAAAGATGGGACGGGGAAGTCCCTTTATCATTCCTCCCCCAAAGGCCACGTTGACCACGAATGCCTCCCAGTTGTGGGGGCGAGGGGCATTTCTTGGGATGGACTGTTCAAGACATGGTCCCCAGAAGAGACCAATTTACATATAAAAATATATTAGTAATGAGAGCAGTCCTCTAAGCATTGCAGGCCTTTTAGAACTCTCTTCCTGTAGGGACAGTTGCTATCCAGTCGGAAAATTTGTCAGTAGTATGGTACATCAACAGACAAGGGAGGAACCAGATCCAATCCTCTTTGCTGAGATGCAGTGAGAATTTGGCAGTGGGAAATCTCTTCCAACCACTTTCTGATAGCAACACACATACTAGGGAAATCCAACAGTCTAGCAGACAAGCTCAGCAGAACTATTCTGATGCTTCATGAATGGTCTCCAAATCATACTGTGGTGAAAAGATGTCACGCCGATGGGGTCAGACTTGCTGCAGTCTCTTTGCTTCACCCCTCAACAATAAATACAGCAGTTTTTTCACCCTAATTCCCCCTCAGGGGGAGTCACCGAGATATGCTCTAGTCCATATTTGGCCCTCCTGTCTCCTGTATGTTTACCCTCCACCGCTAATCCTCAAATTTCTTCAGAAAGCACTCTCGTTGAAGAGCAAGGTTATCCTTATTGCCCCCTTCTGGCCTCAGCAAGTTTGGTTTCCCTTACTGTGGTCTCACCTTCTGTGTCCTCCTTGGACATTGGACCTTAGTCCAGACCTGGTGTTTCATCCCTAAGGGATGACCGCATGGTTTCTCCAATTCTGTTGATGGTTAGACAGTCCAGGCTTTCTTCTGCAATTCACCAAGTTTTAATATCCTCCCAGAAACCTGCGACCAGGAAGATAGACACGAGTAAATGGGAAAGCTTTTCCTGTTGGGTATAGCAGAGACAATTAGATCCCTTTATTGCTCCCATTTCTGCTGTTTTGGATTTTCTAGTCTCGATTTTTCAAGTAGGTGCTAGTTTTTATACCATCAAAGGTCAGCTAACAACCATCTCTAATTATCACACTGAAAATAATACTTCCCCTCTAACTTCATCCAAACTGTGTAAGGCATTCCTTAAAGGCAGCTTTCTGCTTAGGCCTCCGAATAAAGATCCTACTCCACCTTGGGATTTCACAGTCTTGTTACAAAGTTTGGTTCAACCCACCCCACCCCCCAAGCCTTCATCCAAATCTGACATCCAAGTTTCTTTCTTGGAAGACAGACTTCCTTCTGCCAGGTGAGTTTCTGAACTCCAAGTACTCTCTTCAAAAACACTGTGATTTTCCATAAAGATAGTTACTTTATGTACTAATCCATCTTTACTACCAAAAATAGCCTCTGAAACAAAGAGCCACGTGGTCCAATGCTCATACTTTTATTGGTCATTGCAAGTTGGATAGCATCTCCAGAATCAGGGCTGCTTTTGGTTCTGCGGTACTCCAGAACATCCTTCCATGAGGGCCACCCAGGGTTATTGTAGCTGGGGGCTCTGTTCCATTCATAGGTTCATAGGTTCGTACTAGGCTATCTGCCCTAGGGCATTTATAAGCCTAGCCAGAGTGTGTGCGGCTTTCACCACCCCTTAGGATGAGAATACTACACCCTTTTAGGGTTTAGTTTACTGTGCCTGTGTCTAGTAGTGACACAGAGATGACCCCCAGGGTAAACCTACGATCTCCCATCCACTCGTCAAGATTTCTCTTGAAAAGAGTCAGTGAGGGGCTCTGCCTAACATGGATTGGGATTCTGTTCCAGAGTGTAGGGAGCCTCTGGGTTATGAATCTGTCCCTCCAGCATGTCCTATTTATTTCTGTGTTGAGGTTTAAGTCTCTTGCTCTCGTGGTTCTGGTGGATTTGGATTTACTGAGGTGGAGCATGTCCATTAATTCCAGATTGGACATGACCTTGTACGTCAGGCACAGATCACCTCTGAGTAGGCAGTATGCGACTGAATAGAGCTGGAGTTTTTTCAGTCGGGCAGCATATGACATATGTTTAAGACCCTTTATCCTCTTGGTGAGGAACTTTTGGGGTCTTTCCAACTGCTGCAGGTGACGGGTAAGATACATCCCAAATGGGGCATTGTACTCAATCATTGGCCTGATAAGAGAAGAGTACAGGGGCACAATGACCTCTCTTGATCTAGATGTGAAACCCTTCATGATAAGGTGGGCAATATAGAAGGTCTTCCTAACCACTTTGGCAATGTGAGTGTCAAATGAGAGGTTACTGTCAATCTGGGTCCCAAGGTCCCTGATTACCTCTTCCCCGTTTAATGGATTACCACCTATGTGGTAATTTGTGGGTACTTGTTTTTCCCCAAAGGGTATGACTATACATTTTTGGCATTCAGCTTAAGGCCATGGCTCTGGCACCAATTATCCGCTTCTATGAGGCCTCTCTGAAGGATGTTTGTGTCCGCTGGAGTATCAATTATGGCCCAGTTTGCAGTCATCTGCGAACTTTGTCAGCCACAATCCTCCTATGTTTGCCTGTACCTCGAAAAATAAATGCCGAACAAGAGGGGTCCCAGGACTGAGCCCTGTGGGACACCGCTTGTGACTGGCTTAGAGTCTGACATAGCTCCAGTAACTCTGACCCTGTGGGTTCTGTCCTTGAGCCAGTTTGCAACCCATCTTGTGACATATGGGTTTACATTTAAGCTGGTGAGTTTGTCTATGATGCCAGAGTGGGGTATTGTGTCAAAGGCTTTTGCAAGGTCAAGGTAGGCTGTGTGAACTGCCTTACCCTCATCAATGGCCTTAGTGACTGTTTCGAAAAGTCGATCAAGTTCAAAAGGCAGGATCTGCCTTTGACAAAGCCAAATTGGGTAGGATCCAATGTCTGTAGGTCCCCAATGTCTTTGTTTATGAGTTCCATAATGATCCTCTCCATAGCTTTGCAGACCAGGCTCAAGCTTATGGGCGGTAATTTCCAGGGTCCGTAGAAGCACCGCCTTTGTGAAGTGGTACCACTGTCGCCACTCTTTGGGCGTATCCTGTAGTAAGGCTAAGATTAAACAGCAGCCTTATGTGTGGGTTTAGTTCCTCTTGGAGTTCATGTAGCACACAGCCTGGGACACCGTCCGGTCCCATTGATGCTGTGTTTTTAGCTTTAGAGAGGGCGGCTCTCACCTGGGCATCTGAGATATTAGGGAGGCTACACTCTGCTGGGATAGTTATTTATCGTTTTGGGGGGGACGGGGAGGAGAAATTTGCACTGAACCTGTCTGCCAGAATGTTGGCAATGTCAGTGGGTTCAGTGTATTTTGTATAATTTTGGACTAACTCTGAGCATATCTGGGAGTTTCCACCCAGGTTTCTAACATAGCTAAAGAAGGCCTTGTGATTGTCTTTTGTGTCTTTTGCGATTTTTCTCTCAAAGTTGGCCTTGGATGATTTTATGAGTGATCGTAGTTTTTTTGCTAGTACTGATCAGAGATGCCTTCCCTTTTAGGGCTTTTGCTCTGTCATGTAGTAGCTTCCTCCTCCTGTTGTAGAGTTTGTTTATGGCTGGGGTCCACCAGACCGGGCTCCTGCCTTTGGGGGAATGGGTCTTGGTTTTATTTGGGATTGCATGATCCATGCATTCTTGAAGGTGCCCGTAGAAGGCATTTGCAAAGGATTCAGCAGTGTGGGTTGTGGTTTCCACTGGCCCAGGGGCCTTGAAGGATACCATTTCAGTCTTAAGAAGTGTGAAGTTGGCTTTTGAGAAGTTCTTCACTGTGGTCTTTTGTGCAGGGGTGGGCGGGATGTGGATTTCCAGTGAGATTAATTTATGGTCTGATCTTACCAAAGAGGGATATACTTCGGTGTGGAGCATTTTGTCCCCATGTTTGTGATGATCAGGTCTAGTATATTGTCTCCTCTTGTGGGAATGGTGACCAGTTGTTCCATTGCATTTGAGTTTATGAATTCTAGGAACCTTTGGGCTAGGGTGTTGGGGCTTGAGTAGTGTTCCCAGTCTATGTTTGGGTAGTTGAAGTCTCCCAATATGATGGCATTTGGAGAGACATTCATACTCTCTAGTGTCTTCAGGAAGGCTGTGTGGGGTTCCTGAGTTTGAGAGGGTGGTCTGTAGCATGCTACAAACTGTAAGGCAGATGTTCTTCATCTCACATTGCTGCAGTCCTTACTTATGGGTAGTCCGCTGTCCTCGGTTGGCCCAAATACCAAAGTATTAGGCTGACGTCGGTCATGGGCGCACAGCCCTGACATCAGAGCGTCAGGGTATAAAAGCGCATGACCGACGTCATATCCTCAGTCTTTTTTGCCGCATGGTCCGATGCAGAAGCAGCGTTGCAAGTGCCGTTCGGCTTTCTGAAATTTTTCGCGGAGTTTCAGACATACCAAGTTGGGCTAAGTACCCGTTAGAGCATTTTTGTTTTTCTTGCCTCAGTTATTTACGGATGTCAGAAAAAGTGAATAATTGTATTTCTTGTGGGAAGCAGATACCGCATAGGGATTACCACCGCTTTGTATCCCTTGCTTGGGGCGAGCACGCGTAGTTGGGTGTCGGTTTTGTGCTAGGTTTAATAAGCACACTATTAAGAGAAGGCTAGATTGCGCTAGGTTAGTCTTTGGCAAAGGTGTAATTATAATATGCCGTCGGATCCTCCGACGCCCGCCAAGAAGCGTAAAGACAAATCTGTAAAGCCTAGACAGGATGATTCGTCCATTTCGGACGCCGGTCCTTTAGAGACTGCAGTGGAACAGGTGGATCCGGCTGAAGTTTCTGTTGAGTCTCAGGGGGAAACCTTGATTTTACAGGATGTGGCCTCACAGGAGTCAGGTCAGGCTGAAGGGGCCTCTCAGGTTACTATTCTCCCTTCTTTGCCTAAGGGGGTTAGGTCTTCTGCTACTGTTTCTAGGGCTCCTTCTAAGGGCAGGTCTGTTTTGCCTTCTTCTGGAGTTCTGGTTCTTCAGGGTCTGTACCTAAGAAGCATATGCTTAAAATGGCAGAAGATTTGATTACTTTAATTAGAGGTTCCATGCCCTCCTGATAAGAGGCCCAGGGTAGAGCCAGAGTTGGAAATTTTGGAGCAGGCCTCAGATGATTCTGAGTCTTCTGCTGAAGATATTCAAGATTTTCCTCCTTATTCGGATTCCGATGCAGAGGATTCTACTCCTTCTGCTTCCTCTCATTTTCAGAAACCTTACACTCTATGAGTGAACATTTTAAGTGGGAAGGACAGGATTACTCAGATTCCAGAAAGAGGCTTAGAGAGTTCTTGTTTTTACCACAGCACAGACCCTTGGCTATTCCTCCTGTTTTGGATGTTGTTCAGGATGTTTTTCGAGGCCTCATTTAATCCAGATTCTATGCCTCCTGCACCAGTTAAACCGGACAGGTATTATAGGGTACCTGAGGCTCATAAATACCTATATAAGAGTCCTAAGGTGGACCCAGAAACTATTAGTCAGGGGCCTAAGGGTGTTAGGGCTTCTGTTGTAAAGAATCTGGTTCCTCTAGATAAGGAAGCTAGAGCTTTGGACAGATGGGGTAAGAAGGTGTACACCTCTTCTACTTTAGCAATGAGGGCTTTAAATTGCCAGTTTCATATGTTGAAATATCAGAATTTCCTCCTTTCTCAGCTAAAATCTAAAGTGGATGCTTTGGCAGAGGGCATAGAGTGTAAAGAATTGCAAGATTTGGTGCATGTTTCTGAACAGGTGGGGAAACATTCTTTGCAGTGTGGCTTTGATGCTTTGCAGGCTTCTTCTAGAGTGGCTGCCACTGGTTCAGTTCTTCGGAGACATGCCTGGCTTAAGGATCAGAATTTATCTGAGCATGTTAAGTCTAGAATTCTGGATGCCCCTTTACAGTCCGAAGTTTTGTTTGGTCCTCCTGTGGAGTCTGTTTTGAAGAAAATGGAGGACAAGGCTAAGTCTATGCAGACTGTTAAAGATTTTTGCAGGTTCAACCTCCTAAGTTTAGTAGAAATTGGCCGGCTAAGGGTGGACGTACCCTTCTTCTGATTCCCAGTCTAGGGGTAGATCTAGGCGTGGTAGGGGCAGAGCTCAGAGTACCTTTAGGCCTAGAACATGGAGTTCGCCTGCTCAATCTGCTGGTGAGGGTAGGGGCCAGTCCTTTCGTAAACAGGCCCAATGACCTGCATTTTCAGCTGCCAGATTCTTCTTGCCTGGCAGCTCCTTTGGGAGGAAAGCTAGCTCTCTTCAAGCAAAATTGTTTTTTAATCACCCAAGACAAATGGGTGTTGGACATTATAAACAAAGGTTACAAGTTTTATTTCCATACATTGCCTCCTTTCGAAGGTATGCCAGACATTCCTCCTCGGCAAAGGATGGAGGCTCACAAACAGATTTCATTACTTCTTCACATGGGAGCCATACAGCCAGTACCTCCTTCAGAAGTAGGTCTAGGGTTTTATTCCCGCCTGTTTCTAGTACCAAAGAAAGGGAACACGTGGAGACCGATTTTGGATTTATCTCTCCTCAACACTTAGTTGGACATTCCAAAGTTCAAAATGTTGACATTACAACAGCTTTTGCCTCTGCTGGGAAAAGATCACTGGATGGTAACTCTGGATCTAAAATCTAAAAAAGGCTTATCTTCATGTTCCTATTAGGCCCAGTTGCAGGAAGTACCTGCGTTTTCGAGCTGGAAATTTACATTATCAGTTCTCTGCATTGCCCTTTGGCTTATCTACTGCGCCCAGAGTGTTCACAAAGGTTCTGGCTCCAGTGATAGCCTTTTTCAGGATGGAAGGAATACAAATTTATCCTTATTTGGACGATTGCCTGATTATTGCACAAGACAAGGACGACCTTCTTCAGCATCTACAGTATGTGATGGTAGTGTTAAGATGCCTAGGGTATTCTGTGAACGAAACAAAGTCCAGTCTAGTACCCTCTCAGGACATGTGCTTTCTGGGTGTGAGACTGAATACAGCTTCCCAGATGGCCTTTTTGACCCCGGACAAACAGAAAAGTCTTTCACTTTATTTCCATCAAATGTCTCTACAGTCCAGGCTGACTGCAAGGACAGTCCTTCAAGCCTTGGGGTTCATGGCATCTTGTATTCTGGTGCTTCCCAATGCCAAATTGCATATGAGGAAGCTTCAATGGTATCTCAAAAATCTATGGACACAACACTGCCAGGATCTAGACACTGTCATTCAGATAATACCTTGCATTCAGAAGGAATTTTTGTGGTGGGCTCAGGAATGTCACCTAAACAAGGGACTCTCTGTGACCCGACCAGAGGCGAGTCGGATTCTAACGACGGATGCCTCGGACAAGGCTTGGGGAGCACACCTCAATGGAAAATGGGTGCAAGACACGTGGCCTGCCCAACTTCAACATTTGCATATCAACTTGAAGGAGATGTTAGCAGTACAATTTGCATTGATGGCTTTCAAGGATTTACTTCACCCAGGGCAGGTGTTGATTCTAACAGACAACACAACTGTCATGTGGTACATCAGCAAGCAAGGGGGAACTCATTCGTACCCTCTTTGCAGACAAGCGATGATTTTGTGGGAGACAGCTCTCAGTTACAACCTCAATCTTCAGGCAAGATTTCTACCAGGAGCACAGAACTCCTTAGCAGATGTATTGAGCAGACAAATAGTGGATCCTGACGAGTGGAAATTGGATCCTCAGGTATTTCAAAAGTTGACAGTGTCATGGGGAACTCCAGACATAGATCTGTTCGCTTCTCCACTAAATTACCAGTTGCCAAAGTTTTGCACAAAAAGGTTTCATCCCACAGCTTGGAAGGTGGACGCTCTGTCATTCAGTTGGAACAATCTTCATGTATATGCCTTTCCACCTCTATCTCTTCTGCCCAAGGTTCTCTCGAAGGTCAGACAAGACAAGCCATCCATGATCCTGATAGCACCGGATTGGCCTCGACAACACTGGTACCCACTACTGCGGAGTTTGGTCCGAGAGCCTCCATGGCCCCTGCCTTTGATTCCACACCTTTTGTCTCAGGAGGGCAATCACTTTCTCAATGTCAGAATTCAGTCTCTGCATCTAACAGCCTGGCATATTCTGTTTTAGATTCTGGAGGTTCTCAGCTTCCACAACAAGTTTTGAATGTTATTTTGGAGGCCAGGAGGCCTAGTACAAGGAAAGTTTATGCTGATAAATGGAGGAGATTTTTTATTTGGAGCAATGGGAAGGACTTTGATGTTTCCAAGCCTAATTTGAGTGCTTCCTTACAATATCGTACTGAGTTATTAGACAAAGGTTTGTCCTTCTCCTCCATAAAGGTTCATGCTGCACATTTCGGCTAATTATGACTGTGACCCTTCTTTATTCTCTCATCCTTTGTTTAAGCAGTTTCTCAGAGGGGCAAAGAACATAAGACCCCCATGAATGAGCTCCTACTCCTGCTTGGGATCTCAATTTTGTGTTGGAAAAGCTTACTCTACAACCTTTTGAGCCTGCAGCTACTGCCGAGTTAAAGTATTTGTCATGGAAAACTGCTTTTTTGTTGGCCATTACTTCTGCAAGAAGGGTTTCTGAATTACAGGCCCTTATGGCAGTGGAGCCTTTCTTGATTTTTCATAAGGATAGGGTATCTTTGCGTACTAATCCTTCTTTTATGCCTAAAGTGGTTTCTAGTGTGGCCTTAAACCAAACTATTCATTTGCCTACTTTTTATGCAAATCCTCAAAATAAAGGGAGAAGATTTTGCATACTTTGGATATTCACAGGCAGTTGCGTTATTATTTGAGCAGAACCAAGGAGTTCAGACAGTCTCAGCAGTTGTTTGTTTCTTTTGCTTTGGGTTCACAGGGTAGACCTGTTTCAAAACAAACTATTTCTAAATGGATTGGGTTTTGTATTTCTTTTGTTATTCCCATCATGGTAAGGAGATTCCGACTGGAATCAGACCTCATTCCACTAGAGCTACTGCAACTTCTACTGCCTTTCTAAGGGGGGTGGCTACAAAGGATATTTTGGAAGCAGCCACTTGGAGTTCAGTACATACTTTTTCTAAACATTACCACCTTCCTCTTTATTCCATGTCTAGGGCTGGATTTGCCACTGCAATATTACAGGGCATTTTAACAGCCCCTAATGCTTTATGATTTTTCCAACCTCCCTTTCCCGTTGCTTTGGGATTCTACCCATAAGTAAGGACTGCAGCAATGTGAGATGAAGAACATAGTACAGTTTTGTACCTACCATAAATGTAGATGTTTGAAGATCCACATTGCTGCAGTCCAATTTTCCCTCCTTCCCTCTGTAGCTTAGCATGGTTATATGGGTTGGGTTATGTCTGTAGTTGGGCATATCTTTTGGGAAGGTACTCTGTTTTTTGGCTGTGGCCTTTCTTTTAGGGCCTTCTGACATCTGGGGCAAGAAAAGACTGAGGATATGACGTCGGTCATGCGCTTTTATACCCTGACGCTCTGATGTCAGGGCTGTGCGCCCATGACTGACGTCAGCCTAATACTTTGGTATTCGGGCCGACCGAGGACAGCGGACTACCCATAAGTAAGGACTGCAGCAATGTGGATCTTCGAACATCTACATTTATGGTAGGTACAAAACTGTACTTTTTGCCTATGGTTAGTTGCACCTGGATGGTCTCCGATGCTTCGTGCGTTGCCACTAACCTGGAGGTGTGGGTATCTTTGATGAATATGGATACTCCCCCTCCTTTTGTGGTTTGGTCCAAGTTTTGGGGCCGGAAAGCATGATCGTTGAGGAATGATTGAAAGTGACAACATCTGATGATTATCTTGAAGATGAAAGTGGTCCTTCTAGCATTGCAGGCTTGCCAGAACCACTTAGCCAAGAGTGTGATATCCATTCAGATGGACAACATCTCAGTAGTGTATGTATGTTAATAAACAACAGGGACAAGATCATATCCGCTTTGCAGGGAGGCCATGCAAGTCTGGTAATGGTCGATGTCTTCCTATCACTTGCTGGTAGCAAAGTACATTTCTGGGACATCACATGTACAAACAGACAGATTGATCAGGTCGATCCTGTTGTCTCATGAATTCTCTCTCAAAAAGACAGTGATGATGGAGATTTTCAGCCACTGGGACTAACTTTGCTGTGACCTGTTTGCCTCCTTACATGAACAAGTGCAGTGGTTACTTTGCCCTCATCTCTTCACAGGGACAGTTACTGAGAGATGCTTTAAAATGCACTTGGCCCCTGGTCTCTTCTATGTTTTCCAACCTATATCTTTCTTGACAAAATTCATACAGAAAGCCACAAAGTGCAATTCCAAGGTCTTCTCAAAAGCAGTCAGCCAAAAAGACCTATTAAAGTAAATGTTGAAGATTTTCTGTTTGGGCCTGTCAAACGGACTAGACCCCTTTTTTGTTCCCCTCCCATCTGTGTTGGAATTTCTTTTAGAACTGTTTCACTAAGGATTTAGTTTCTCTACCATTAAAGTTCAAGTGGCTGCCATATCAGATTTTCACATAGGCCATATGACACTTCCATTGCTTCTCTATATCTAAAGCTTTCTTCAATGAAGCCTTTTTGCTGAGGCCACCAGTTCCAGACCCAGTTCTTCTGACATGTCACAATTTTACTTCATTGACTCAGAAACCCTTTGAGCCAGCAGCATCAGCCATTAAAGTATATTTCTTGGAAAACAGTTTTCCTAATTGCCATTACATCTACTAAGTTAATTTCTGAATTACAAATGCTCTCATGAAAGCCAGCTTTTCTCATTTTCCATCAAGTGCCATTTAGAACAAATCCTACCATTCTCCCAAAGATCTCATCTGATGCAAATGTGAATCAATCCATTGATTTGTCAGTATTTTTTTTCCAAATTTCTGTAACAAAGGCCAACATACGCTTCATACTAAATGTTCACACAGAGATCAGATTCTACTTCCACCGTATCAAAGATATCAAAAAATCAGGTAAACTGTTTTCCTCCTTTTCCAAACTAAAACTGGGAAGTCATATGTCAAAAATTATGATTTCTAAGTAGCTTTCAGACTGTATTTCTTTTGTATGTAAAACATGAGGATTGTGTCTGCACTCCAAACCAGAAGCTAATGCTACCTCTACAGCAATCATAATTAAAAAAAAGTTCCTATTGATGATATTTACACAGCAGCAACTTGGTCGACGGTTCATACATTTATATCTCATTACAAATTGGATGTGCAGTCTAGGTCTCATGCATCCTTTGGCTGCATCATTCTCAGGAATGTCCTTCCTTGATACCATCAAGCTCCTTTTAGGCAGCTTGGCAATCTGCCCAAACATTCAATCGGATGAAAGTAAGCAACATTGGATATGAAAGTTATGTACTTAACATAACAATAGACCCGTGTTATCTCTTTTCCATCCAGTTCAACATCCCTCCACCCTTCCTCCTTCAAAATTGCCATCTGCAAAATTGTGGTATTTGGACAGGCCTCGACCAAGACCCTTTCTGCTTGAGGTCCCATTTCCAGGCTTGGAGTACTTAGTACGCTGTTAATTTTATTCTCCTGAAGCTTTTATACTTATCAAATATAGTTTTTTTTACTCTATGGTTGCTAAGGGTCAGGAAATTCTATCTGATGTAATTTAGCTAGAAGGAGGGAATTATTGAGATGCCTGAGGTCAGATCCAATAGAATTTGACAACCCATTTGTAGAACTGGATGAAAATGAGATAGCATGAGTCGTTCTTCCTCTGCAGGGAATAATTGCCCAAAACCCAACGTTAAAGACATGGTTACCTCCTTCTAACCAGTCTCATTTCACCCTGGTACCACATGTTTCTTTTAGTCATTCTTTACTTTTGTTGGACAATTTGAACCTTTTTTTTTCCACTTTCCATTACCATGATTTTTATGCCTTTCTTTGAATACCCCTTTCTCCATTTCACCTCTCTGTAAATGCATTCTGGTTCTGAGCCGAGTTCATTGCTTTAATTCACAACTGCCTGTGTTCTAAACTTGTTCTGATTAGGAAGCAAACATGAAGTCCTGCATCACCATATATGTGGCAAGCACTGGCAAACTGTTGTATACTTATGTACTATCTTGCTAAAGTCTAAGAATTAACTTCTGTTGTTAGCCATTTAGTCTGTTAAGTATGACAAGTTTGCTTCTCCTGTTAAGTAAATAAATATAAATTAAATGTTTGTACTATTAATAATAATAATAATAATAATATTTCAATAATGTGTTACTGGTACAAAGTAAAGCCTTTGCGCTCTGCTTCAGCTGTAGGACACAAATGAAGCGGTATGTCAGAATATTTCTTTAACTTTACTGAGTAGTGTTTTCCTTTGTATAGTAAAAGTGCATAACTGATTGCATTTGTTTTAGCAGTATTACTCTCCTGTGTATTTAGAAGTTGTATCTTCTAGACTGGGGCTAGTAGGCTAGCCAGTTTCATTCCTAGTACCTGCGTTGCCTGGATGGAGACCGCTTGCCTTGTAAAGTATTATGTTCTGCCTGTAGGTTTCCAAGGTGTCGAGCATATTGCCTGGTGTTCAAGGTGAGTACACTTTTAGTTGTTTAGAATGGGTCGGTCATTCAGTTAGTCAGTCAAGGAAGTCGTATTTTGTTTCTGTAACCTAACGTCTTGGTATGCTATTGTGAGCCTTACCCTTCTTTCGGGACTTTGGTTAGTTGAATGTCGACTGGCTTTTTATGATCAACCTCTGTCAGCTTTCCAAACCTTTGTATGTTTAAGAGCTTGCATGGGTCTGTATGTTTATATCGTTCTGCTTTCTGATAATGTTAGACCTTTACATTCCAATTACTTCTTAATTATCAGCAGATATTTTTGATTTTTTGATTTTTTTGTGAGTCACTGGAAGTTACTAAGTGATTTCTAGAGTAAGTGTGTTTACTTGGATTCATTAAGTAGTATTCCCAAGTTGTATGTTATTACTTGGGTTAATTGGACCAGATGTTTTGATCAGGGTTATAGGTTCATAGGTTCTTACTAGGCTATCTGCCCTAGGGCATTTATAAGCCTAGCCAGAGTGTGTTTGGCTTTCGCCACCCCTTGGAATGAGTATACTGTGCCCATTTTAAGGTTTAGTTTACTGTGCCTCTGTCTAGCAGTGACACAGAAGTGACTCCCGGGGTAAACCTATGATTTCCCATCCACTCGTCAAGATTTCTCTTGAAGAGAGTCAGTGAGGGGCTCTGCCTAACATGGACTGGGATTTTATTCCAGAGTGAAGGGAGCCTCTGGGTTATGAATCTGTCCCTCCAGCATGTCCTATTTATTTCTGTGCTGAGGTTCAAATTTCTCGCTCGCGTAGCTCTGGTGGATTTGGATTTTCTGAGGTGGAGCATGTCTATTAATACCGGGTTGGACATGGCCTTGTACGTCAGGCATAGATCGCCTCTGAGTAGGCGGTATGATACTGAGTAGAGCTGGAGTTTCTTCAGCCGGGCAGCATATGGCATATGTTTGAGTCCCTTGATCCTCTTGGTGAGGTACTTTTGGGGTCTTTCCAATTGCTGCAGGTGTCGGGTAAGGTACATCCCAAATGGGGCATTGTACTCAATTATGGGCCTGATGAGGGAAGAGTAAAGGGGCACAATGACCTCTCCCGATCTAGATGTGAATCCCTTCATGATACAGTGGGTAATATAGAAGGTCTTTCTAACCACTTTGGCAATGTGAGTGTCAAATGAGAGGTTACTGTCAACTTGGCTCCCTAGGTCCCTAATTACTTCTTCCGTACTTAATGGATTACCACCTATGTGGTAATTTGTGGGCACTTTGTTTTTCCCAAAGGGTATGACTATACACTTTTTGGCGTTTAGTTTAAGGCCATGGCTCTGGCACCAGTTTTCCGTTTCTATGAGACCCTTTTGAAGGATGCTTGTGTCCGCTGGAGAATCAATTATGGCGCCCAGTTTGCAGTCATCTGCGAACTTGGTCAGCCACAATCCTCCCATGTTAGCCTGTACTTCAGAAAAATAAATACTGAAAAAGAGAGGTCCCAGGACTGAGCCCTGTGGGACGCCACTTGTGACTGGTTTAGAGTCTGACATGGCTCCAGCAGTTCTGACCTTGTGGGTTCTGTCCTTGAACCAGTTTGCAACCCATCTTATGACATAGGGGTTTATACTTAAGCTGGAGAGCTTGTCTATGATGCCCGAGTGGGGTATTGTGTCGAAGGCTTTTGCAAGGTCAAGGTAGGCTGTGTGAACTACCTTACCCTAGTCAATGGCCTTTGTGACTGTTTCAAAGAAGTTGACCAGGTTCAAGAGGCAGGATCTGCCCTTAACAAAGCCGAATTGGGTAGGATCCAGTGTCTGTAGGTCCCCAATGTCTTTGTTTATGAGTTCCATAATGATTTTCTCCATAGCTTTGCAGACCAGGCTTGTCAAGCTTATGGGGCGGTAGTTTCCAGGGTCCGTAGAAGCATCTCCTTTGTAGAGTGGGACCACTGTTGCTGTACACCATTATTTGGGTACATATCCTGTAGTAAGGCTGAGATTAAACAGCTGCCTTATGTGTGGGTTTAGCTCTTCTTGGAGTTCATGTAGCACACAACCCGGGACACCGTTTGGTCCCATTGATGCTGTGTTTTTAGCTTTGGAGAGGGCGGCCCTCACCTGGGCATCTGAGATGTCAGGGAGGCAACACTCTGCTGGGATAGATATTTGTCCCTTTGGGGGGGGGGGAGAAAAATTTGCACTGAACCTGTCTGCTAGTATGTTGGCAATGTCTGTGGGTTCAGTGTATTTTTTGTCATTCTGGACTAACTCTGAGCATATCTGGGAGTTTCCACTCAGGTTTCTAACATAACTAAAGAAAGCCTTGTGATTATCTTTAGTGTCTTGTGCAATTTTTCTCTCAAAGTTGGCCTTGGATGATTTTATGAGTGATAGTAGTTTTTGCTAGTACTGATCAGAGATGCCTTCCCTTTTAGGGATTTTGCTCTGTCATGTAGTAGCTTCCTCCTTCTGTTGTATAGCTTATTAATGGCTGGTGTCCACTAGACAGGACACCTGCCTTTGGGGGAATGGGACTTGGTTTTATTTGGGATTGCATGATCCATGCATTCATGTAGGTGTTCATAGAATGCGTTTATAAAGGATTCAGCAGAATGGGCTGTGGTTTCCACTGGCCCGGGGGCGTTGAAGCATTCCACTTCGGTCTTGAGAAGTGTGAAGTCAGCTTTTGAGAAGTTCTTCACTGTGGTCTTCTGTGCTGGGGGTGGGGGTGGGATGTGGATTTCCAGGGAGATTAATTTATGGTCCAATCTTACCAAAGAGGGTATACTTCAGGTATGGAGCATTGTGTCCCCATGTTTGTGATGATCAGGTCTAATATGTTTTCCCCTCTTGTGAGAGAGGTGACTAGTTGTTCCATATCATTTGAGTTTATGAATTCTAGGAACCTTTGGGCTAGGGTATTGGGGCTTGAGTAATGCTCCCAGTCTATGTTTGGGTAGTTGAAGTCCCCCAATATGATGGTGTTTGGAGGGACCTTCATATTCTCCAGTGTCTTTAGGAAGGCCGAGTGGGGGTCCTGAGTTTGAGAGGGTGGTCTGTAGCATGCTACAAACTGGAGGGCAGTTTTGCCCACTGTTAGTTGCACATGGATGGCCTCCAATGCTTCGTGCATTGCCACTAACCTGGAGGTGTGGGTATGCTTGATGAATATGGATACTCCCCCTCCTTTTGTGGTTTGGTCCAAGTTCTGGGGCCGAAAAGCATGATATGAGGTATAACCTGGTAGTGCTGGGGTGCTCTCTGGAGCCTTGAACCAGGTTTCTGTCACTGCACAGACATCAATGTTCTCCGTACTGAGGAAGGCTTCGAGAGCATGCATCTTGAAGTTTAGACTTCTGGCATTGAGCAGCATTACCCTTAGATGTTCTTCATTCATCTTCCCTGCAGCACTCCTAACTATGGGTAGTCTGCCAGTCAGTCGAATAATACAGAAATACCATGGTGACGTCGGTCCAGAGCGCGCGTCACTGGCGTCAGAGGCGTTACTATGCTATCGCATGACCCGATCATCCTCAGCAGTTTTTTGCCGCATGGTCGATTTGCAGAAAATTTTTTAGTGTGGGTTGGCGTTCTGAAAAGTTTCTGAAGTCAGAGTTCGGGCCGAAATCAAAGTTCTAAAGTACCCCCGTTGGGATTATTTGGGTTTTTCTTCCCAATAGGACTGCAGCAGTGTGGATCCTCGAACATCTACATTTATGGTAGGTACAAAACTGTACTTTTCTTTTTACTTGTGTTTTTTAGGGAGGTGGGTTTGTCTTTTGAGCCTTGCCTAAAAAAGGCACTATGGGGGTGGCAAGAGCCTTTGCCAATATCCGAAAGCCCAGGGATGACAGGTACAAGCCGTACCTTGTGAAGCAGCGTGGCTTGTCGAGCATGTCATCCCAAGCAGACAGACATTGGATCCCCTTAGAATGACACCAATACTTAAGCCAATTGTTAAAATTGATCATTTTGTCTTTGTACTGTGGCATCATTCTTGGTGAGGCTAAGATGCTGCTCAAGGTCAGGGTCATACCGGCCTGGGCTACATAATCAGAGAGCTCCTCTATGTCTCTTTTCATGTAGTCCAGGGAGGTACGTCTCAAGTCATTCACACCAGCATGGACAATGATTGAGTCATATTTGTACCTGCTTTGGAGTGACTTGAGTGCTTGTGTTATGTGGCGGAGTCTAGCGCCTGACAGGCAGCTTACTGTGACCTTTTCCTTGTTCAGCCTGGTAGCGGGACATCAGTGTGTCTGACTATAGAGTCACCTATTACAAGTGTGTCGGGTATGTTGTTTAGCCTTAAGGGCTGTGACTGTTTGGCACACTGACTTTGTGAATTATGTGTTGCATCTGTTTTGTTTTGAGGTAGTGGTTGCTTGGATGTCTGCTTTGGAGGTCTCTGTTGCTTTGGTAGATTTTTATTTAGAGCCTCCGAGTATGTTTTTATGTGTTTATGTGTTTGGTTTGCAGTTGTGGTAGGTCTATGTGAGACTGGATTTGTGGTGTGTGTGGTTTCCTTCTCTTCCTGACTGGTTATGCCAGTACTGAGTCGAGAGAGCTCAGCCTCCAGTTTGGCTATATGGTTGCATCTCTCACATATATTTGTATTTGTTGGGAGGAGGAGAGGGTTATCTGTGTACATGAGGCAGTTGTAACATTGCTTCAAGATTCCCAGATTCACCAGCTGAATTGGAGAGGAAGCCAGTAACTGTCCCTTCGACATGCCAGAATAGTATAAGGAACTGCTATGAAACTGAATCAGAAAGGACCTATAGGGGATTGGGTACTCAAGGGATTTTAGGAGGATGGTAGTGCTTTTTTTAGTTTAAAAGTGCTTACCTTATACAAAAATGCCTATAAGAGCAAGTGCAGGGTTTTTAGATTGAGAATAGCATGCTTAGCTTGAGAATTAGAGCAGTTCCAAGGGAAAAAATGAAGAGCAGACTTTGTGGAGCCGGGGGAATAGTTTAAACCTGATTAAGCGGCGCTGCCCGATGTGCTATGCGCAAAGTTGCACAAAAGCGTGCTAAAGCAGGCTTTATAGCAGGGGGTTAGAAAGAGCTAGGAAATGGTCCAAAACGGCCAATAAGCTGCAAGTTACTGGGCTGGAACCACTCCTTTAAGGACAGATAGGCTGCTCAGAGCTCCCCACTCCCACTGGTGAACAAAGAAGCTTCCTCCATTCGTCCTTGATGTTGCAGGAATATATATTATGTAATGCCCTGGGATGAGACTGAAATAAGTCAAATGGATCAGTGTGTACCCCAGTTAACACATTTAATATAAAATAAATATTCTGCTCAAGCATGTGCTACTGTTTTTTCATGCCTGTTAAAAAATCTAGTTCAGTTTCAGAATGAATGTAGCTTAAGGAGTAAAGCTGTGGGTTAAGAAGGGTCCCAGTCAGACTATAACTGCAAATATTCATTCACAATTTAAAGACATTTACTTACCATTGTGTATCCATTTCATTAAGACCTAAGCTGATAGGGAAATCATTTTCTGATTCTGTAGGCTTACAAATTGTCCCATGAGGCAAATGGGAGTGTATTTGCTATACACATTGCTTGATATGATCATAGAAAATATTAACAAAACTCCAATAGTATACAAAGCACATAGGTTATATATTTTCATGAGGAAAAACATTCTAAGAAGACCAGGACAAAGCATTTATTGTTTGGCCAAATACCACAGAAATAGGCACTAGAATTCACACAAGGGGTAATGTATGACTTTTGGTGTTTTGCTATTCCACCATGATCTAATTTAGTATGAACTAGTGTAATCCAGGTCTGTAATTTGATTTCTTTCATTGGCTGTTTCAGCAACTCTTTCCATGGGGCTTGCTTCATGGGGGTAGAGTTTAGATGGTTTGTAGCAGTGTCACTGGGTTTTGACCTAAAGTTAGAAGAAACCAGAGTGTTCTGTAATCCTTTTTAAAAGATGCATGATATAAGAAGACCCTTTACAGTACAGATGTGTACGTATTTGAAGGTCTCTGTCGTACATGTTATATGTAGGTATGGGGTTCAAGGTTCTGATTAGGAAGCAAACATGAAGTTTTGCAGCATGTATTTTATTACTGCAGACACTGTCAAAGTGTCAACAGGACTGTTGTAGAAATTGTTTACAGAACCCGATATATAAAGTGTTACTGTTGCAGAAATTAAAGATGTGATAGAGATATAGCTGTCAGGCAGATGTCAGACCTTCAGGCCAGTTTATGTCAGCAGTGGGATAGCCCAGTGGGCACAAGACTTTGCAACAGTGGCAGTAAGAATAAATCAGAGTGTACAGGCTGTAGATATGGTAGCGGCATTTTGCCATTTAAGTGGTCCAACTGTTGCCATTAAGCCACAGATCTGTTGTTGTCAATCTTCATTCTTGACAAATGGGACTCTGTTCCGAACCCTCGGAACTGGCGCGGCCGTTGTACAGCTTGTGCCAGCCAAAAACGCTTGCGCTAAGACTAATGCCCCTCTCTCCATTACCCCAGATCTCATTTGCCACTCTGATAACAAGACGCGTCAGCCGATACTGTCTAGCTAAGTGTTTTAATTTCTTCTGTTTTTCTGTATATTTTCTCTGTTTTATAGAGAACTTTATTTCCCCTTTCTGTTGTATTATTTAGTGTGGTGTGTTTGCGTTTAAATCATCTCTACCCTTTTTACCGTATGGTATTTTTATTACAATTGTTGGTAATCCCCCCCCCTTTCCCTTTTACCTCTCAGTAATCTGTTTGGTACCATCGCTGGTATTTTCTTTTCTGATTACCTTTACAGATATTTCTCCCTACCGTTGTTGGTAGGTTTTTCTTTCCTGTCCTTTCGAGTGTGTGTGTCTGTGTGTGTCTGTGTCTGTCTCTGTGTGTGTCTGTGTGTGTGATTTCTTTAAAATGACAGAGAAGCCAAAAGGCACATTTCGGTTTAAGCAGTGCCAAGATTGTGGAGGAAAGATGCCCAACTCTGACGGGCATCTTTCCTGTGTATATTGCTTGGGTGCCCCCCATCTGGAAACTAATTGTAATATCTGCCAAGGTTTTAGTTCTAATACCTTGGCAGAGCACCGAAATAAGCTGATTTTAAAGGGGTTATTAAAATACTCCTTTGAAGAAGCCCTCTCTAAGCCAGAGTCTTCTAAACTCGAGTAAAAAAAGAGAACTCATTCAGTGCTGAGCTCACCATTGACACCGGACTCCAAAAGACATAAGTCTCCGTTTCCTTCAACCTCTTCGGAATCGAACAGTAAGGTCCCAAAACTTGTGAAACAGCCTTCAGCACCAATAGTCACGACCTCCTCGGTACTGACAGTTTCTGCACCAATCTTGACAATCTCAGCACCAACCTTGACAGTGTCAGCACTGACAGTTTCATCGGCACCGGCCTCTATAACCCCCCACTCTGTTCCGACTTCTCCATCTGCTCCGCAGCATATGGTGCCGAAGCTCAAAGCATTTGTACCTCCCAGAACAAGATACTCCCCTTCCATAGATCCTCTTTTTGGGTCAACTCCCCAGTCCATTCATGAGTAGGCCTGAGTCTCCCTTGGGGATGTCGGTCCGATCAACCAGAAGTCTTTCTGAGATAGATGTGGTGAAATTAGCTTTTGGTGGCCAGGGGTCTTCTCCTGCATCAGCTCAGACCTCTCCTGCACCAGCTCAGACCTCCCTCCCTCTCAAACTTGAGGTCTGTTCTTCCAGGACTTCTACTTATATTCCTCTTCCAACCCCCTTTTAGGTTCAGAGCCTGGCACTTCAGTTACCCCAGTTCCAGCTGGTATGGTGCAGACAGAAGCTCCTCCTCCGCTACCTGGATCGGCTTTGATGTCTTCATCTCCCTTGGAACCGATAGACTCACAGAGCCATAGTTTGGCTGTCAGTTCAGAGGGCTTCGGTTCAGTACCAATTATTTCTTCAGGGCTGTCTTTGGCTCTCGAAACCTTGGCAGTTTTGGACTCTTCCCCGGATCTGGTTTTGGAGAGCGGTCCTCCAGAGCAGGGTTTGACCCCGGTTCCGAGGTTCTCTTTCTCGGTTATGGGCTCCCATCCTTTTTTTTGGTGGGTCTGCCTTCCAGATCATGGAGAGAGCTTTAGCCTCAGCACGCTCTCAGCTGGTCCCCTTCTACTTCGGAGTGTCCCATATTTGTACCTTCTGGACCTCAGCTGTCACCATCTCTCACGTCGGGACAGCAGGCACCGAAACAGCAAGATATCCTTGTCCAGGGCCCCTCTTCTTCAGAGCCTTCCTTAGAGATCCCCACTGAGGAACCACCCATAAGAAGACTTGCAAAAAGAAGCATCTCGATTCTCCAGAAGAATCTGTCATGGAAGACGCAGACTGCGATGAAGGGGAGGGTTCCCCCCGTTTACCCCCTGAAGATGTCTCATTTGGAGACATCCTGGCAATCTTAAAACAGAGGGGTGATTGGAAGTCCACAAACCCATCCTCAGAAGAATCTGTGCTCTTGCAGGCGTGCTCTTGCAGGCTTTCGGTGCTCTCCCATCTACTTCCTGGGTGACCCCACCCACTGACTACCTTATCGCACAGCAGGCGTGGAAGGCTCCTGATTCCATAGAGCTGATTCCCTGGAGGTTTGACAAAATCTTTTCAGCTCTAAAAGACAACCGATGTTGGGGAAAGGGTTTAGCAGTAGATGCCATGATGTGGTGGCGGCAGATACCAAAAAGGAACTTGCCGAGGAGAGTTCCACTGTCTACCCTCCTAAACAACAGTCTCGGACGATGGACAGGTTTGGGTAGTGGGTCTTTGCATCATCGACCTTCGCTCTTAGGTCCTTGAATTTCATGGCACACTTTACTAGACTCCAAAGGGATTTCATAAAGGAGCTATCAGATACTCTCGCCGGAGCTCTGTCTGACAAGGTGCGGGATAAAGTTGCCTCTCAGCTTGCCACCCTGGAGTTTATATCGATCTCGTCCATGCGGCTCATCACTCATGTCATCAAAGGAATGACTAGAACAGCGGGTTCAGACATTGCCATAAGGCATCACACCTGGATGTGCTTGTGTGACTTTGCAGAACCTTTTAAGTCTTCCTTAGTCACTGTTCGTATTGACAGGTCTTCCTTGTTTGGCTCCAAAGTCAGAGACACACTAGCCAGGTGTAAAAAAGATGGAAAGACCCTTTCTGCCATGGGCATTTATTTCTCTACTCCTCAGTGATCCTACTCTAGGACTCAGAAGAGTGGAAGAATATGGTTCAAAAAGACCCAAGGGCCTTTTCAAGACACACTTGGTGAATACTCCCCTCGGGCAGAGGGAGGAGTTCAAGCGGAAGACACCCACCCCGTGGCAGAGGAGGTCTGCGGAATCAGGGCTCCAAGAGATTCCTTCTCTGGGGAGCCCTGCCAGTGCTCCTGAATGGAGGCTCGATTGCTTACATCTGGAAGCAGTTAGGAGGAAGGTTTTCACTGCACCACTCAGCTGATAACTTCGGATACTTGGGTGCAGAGAGTTATCACTAGAGGTTACCATTTTCCCTTTACTCTCTTTCAAAAGGTCCCAAAAAGAGTCCCCGATGTTCCATGCAGGCAGAGGGACCAAGCAGCCATAGACATTCAAAAGCTGCTAGAAAAGAGGATCGTCCAAGAATTCCTACTAGACCAAAGAGGATCCAGATTTTACGCAAGATTCTTTTTAGTACCAAAAAAGACAGGGGATTGGAGACCATTTTTAGAGCTCAGCGTTCTGAACAATTTTGTTCAGCAAACAAAATTCCGGATGATCATGGTTCAGTCTGTCCTTCCTTTCTAAAAGAGAATGATTGGATGTGCTCTATAGACCTTCATGACGCATATTACCACATAAAGATGGACAAATGCTCCAGAAAGGTTCTCTGCTTCCAGCTGGGAGCCTGTCATTTCCAATTCAGAGTGCTGCCCTTCAGGCTCATCACAGCCCACAGGGTGTTCACCAAATGCATGGCAGCAGTAACAGCTAACTTTTGGTGAAGTGTTCCCATACCTGGATGACTGGCTCCTCACTGCCCCAACCAGACGTCTACTGCTTCAAACCACAGACTTCATTTGGAGCCTTTTCCAGTCTTTGGTAATTACGATCAACAGAGAGAAATCACAGCTGACTCCAACACAAAGACCTAAAATTTATAGGAGCATGCCTCAATACGATTTCTTGTGTAGCCTCTCTCCCTCTACACAGACTACAAAAATTAAGATCACAAGTACAAGTAATCATTTCCAAAAACAAGGTTAATGTTTTTTCTCTTTCTGCAAGCTCGGGGTTCTATGGCAACTACTATAACTTTAGTGCCCCGTCAAGGTATCACATGAGGCTGCTTCAATGACTCTTAGTGACACAATGGTCGATACTGATACTGTTAACAAATCACTGCAAGAAGGATCTATCCTGGTGGATGAAGTCAGAGGAAAATCTATGGGGCCACACCTTCGCTAATTCTCTGCCTACTGCCGTAGTGACCAAGCATGCTTCCCAGATTGGGGGGGGGGGCATTATCTGGGAGGAACAGCTCCAGGCACTTGGTCCTTACAAGAGGCCAATTTGCACATCAGTGTCCTAGAATTGAGGGCAGTGCTTCTAGTGTTGCAAGCCTTTCAGTCTGTCCTTCCTTTGGGGACGGTTGCAATCCAAACAGACAACATGTCAGTAGTCTGGTACATTGACAAGCAAGGTGGAACCAGATCCCTACCCTCTATGTCAGGAAGCTCTCAGGGTATGGCAATTGGCTATCGCTTTCAACCACTTTCTAATAGCAATGCATATCCTGGGAAGCTCCAACATGATAGCAGACAAACTGAGCAGATGCATCCTCCTGCCTCACGAGTGGTCTCTAAATCCCAAGGTGGCGATAAAAATTTTTTATCACTGGGGCCAGCCTTGCTGCTGTCTTTTTGCCTCCCCAGTAAATAACAAAATGCAGCAGTTACTTTTGTCCTAATTCCCCCACACTGGGAGTCCCCGAGAGATGCACTCCTCTACGATTGGCCCCCGGGACTTCTTTATGCCTTTCCTCCATTCTCTGTCATTCCCCTATTCTTGAAGAATGCCCAAAGATTGAGAAGCAAAGTGATAGTCATTGCACTCTATTGGCCCCATCAGGTCTGGTTCCCCTTCCTTTGGCCTCACCTGATTCATCATCCTTGGATTCTGGACCCAGATTCAGACCTGCTGTCTCACCTGCAGGGATATGTGCATCCCAACTTTCACAATCTCAAGCTGACAGCTGGGTGCCTCCAGTTCCATTAATTGCCAGACAGAGCAAATTACCTTCCCCAGTACAAAAAAAATCCTCCTAGCTTCTCATAAACCATCCACCAGGAAACTTTTGTCTTAGCAAATGGAATAGATTCTCAATCTGGGCTAGTACAAATAATTTAGATATTTTTTCAGCCCCTGTTGACAAGGTGTTGGAATTTCTGGTTTCCCTTTCTGAACTAGGAGCTTCTGCTTCCATCATCAAAGTCCAATTAGCAACCATTTCCAGTTTCCACAATGGGTTTGATGTTCATCCCTTGATTTCCCATCGATTATGTAAAACCTTTCTTAAAGGCGCTTTATGTCTAAAGTCCCCATTCAAGGATCCTACAGCTGCATGGGATTTGACCTTAGTATTGCAATCCTTAGTCCTTCAGCCCTTTGAGCCAGCAGCTACTTGCGATCTCATATGCCTATCATATGCCTATCATGGAAAACTCTCTATCTGGTGGCCATTACTTAAGCCAGGAGAGTTTCTGAATTGCAGGCCTTATGTGTGAAACACTCTTATATGATTTTTCATAAGGATAGGGTGTCATTAAGAACCATTCCTTCTTTTCTACCTAAAGTGGTTTCAGAATCTAATATCAACCAGACTGTAGATTAGCCAGTCTTTCCAAATTTTTCAAATAAAGGTGAATACTGCTTGCATCTTTTAGATGTTCACAGACAGTTACGTTTCTGTCTGGACAGAAACAAATCATCTAGAAAATTAGATCAATTATTTGTGTCCTTTTCGGGTTCAACTTTGGGGTAAACCTTTGCTCAAAAGTTGTCTTATCAAAATGGCTTAGGGATTGTGTAACCTTCATTTGCAGGCATAATAACCTATAGTTGCCTGCGCCTGTTAAAGCGCATTCCACCAGATCTGTATCCACTTCAGCCGTTTTCCACTCCAATGCTTCCATGGAAGAAATATGTGAAGTCACAGTGTGGACCAGTCCCCATACCTTTATCACTCGTTACAAATTGGATAAGGCCTCCAGGGGAAAAGCATCTTTTGGCTCTGTGTTGCTCAGGAATATTCTTCCTTAGGGCCACCCATGACCTAAAGTAGCTGGGGACTCTGTCTCATTCATCAAGAATGAATGAAGATTGGCAACATCAGATAAAGAAGTTAAGTCCTTACCATAACATTCTGTCTGTGTTGTCGATCTTCATTCATTCTTGACATCCCATCCTCCTGCCCCCTCCGAAGGACTTCTGGAGGTTTGGACTTTTGTTTTTGGGAGGATTTTAGGTTTCACCTTAGACAGGGCTTCTGTTATCCTTGTATACTTGGCTGTAAACTTGATCTTAGGTAATGGAGAGAGGGGCATTATGGAGAGAGCCTTAGCTCAAGAGGTTTTTTTGGCTTGCGCAAGCTGTATAATGGCTAAGCCGGTTCCACAACACAGATGGAACGTTATGGTAAGAACATAACTTTTTTTCTTTCTTGTGAGGGAAGTGAAAACCATGCTAGATCATGAGTTGACTAATTTAAGGCAATTCCAGGACATTCAGCAACAGAACTAAGAATCTAAGAATTTTCCCACCAGCCCACCCTGTTCTTAAACTAAGTATACCTCTTGTTATCCTCCCCTTATGGTAATTTGATGGCATAATTTCCTCCCTCTCCTCTTTTATTGACTGTTGTCACTAAACATAAAAGCATCATATGTGATGTTGTCAATCTCGTCTTTATTCTCACTTGTGGGTCGGATTCATCTCGGGCAATGTTCCAGCTCGAGGCCTTCAGCAAAGCTCGTGGGCTGTACTTTTACCCATAAATCCTCCCCTGATTACCTTAGATCTCGTTTGCCATGCAACAAAGAGTTTCATTTAGTCATAGCTCTGGGCTAAGTACCAATTCTTTGTTATAGCTAATATGTATATACACATATTTATGTTACTATTGTCTGCTTTTGTAGTTTTTGTTTCCCTTTCAGTGCTTCCTTGTCGCTAAATGTCCATTTAAGTTAGAGGACATTCCTTTTCCCTTTAGACCCTTTTTAACCTTGAATTAAAACTTTAATCTTTCATTTTAAACTTTTTATTTGTCTGAGTGAGAAACGTTTTTAAGTCCGTTTAAATTAGAGGACTTAGTTACCTGAGTGATTGTTTATCATCTGTTTTTGTTTCTTCATAATATCTCAAAAGGATAGTAAGCTGTTAGGCTTTAAAAAGTGTGAGAAATGTAGTAAAAAATGCCCCTTAGCGATTCGCATAGTTTTTGCATATACTGTTTAGGGGCCAATCACTTACAGGAATCTTGCTCCATCTGCCATAATTTCAATCATCGGGCCTTGATGGAGCATAAAAATAAATTAATATTGAAAGGCCTCTTGAAAATGCCTTTCTCTGAGGCTATATTTGCCGAAAAACCTGAGAAAACTTCAAAAAGACCTTCTTCAGAGCCAAGATCCTCGTCGGAGCCAAAGCAGAAAGGTCTAAAACTGATGGATCCAAAAGCTCCTTCGGATCCGACATCCACTCCTGGCTCTTCCCTCAGAGTAGGAATCTCCACAACATCAAAAGACTTCATCGGCGCAGAAACATAGAAGCTGATCACTCATCGACGCAGAAACATAGGAGCTGATCACCCTCAGTGGAAGAGATTTCCTCCAGGTTGCCTTCTCCGATCTTGGCCCCTTCAAGATCTCCTTCCTTATCCATGAGATCGACCAGGAGTTTTATCAGATGAAGATTTAGACATGGTCATAGAGAGACTTTTGAAGACATCTGCATTGGCCAGAATTCTTGTGGATCCAAACCCAAAGGTATCTGTTCAGACAAAAACCCATTCGCTTGCTGCAGTTCCTCCTCTGATCCATCCTCATGCTTTGGAGCTGAAAGATTCTGACATCTAGGTTGTGTCTGTGTCTGCTCCTGGACTCCTAACCTCGCCGGTTCCGACATTGGCCCTGAGCATTTCTCTGCCTTTGAAGCAGGAGATCTCTAGGAGGTGACACTCCCCAGTTAGGTCCATGGAGACCTTTTGGATTTCTTCAGAGCTGATCTTGTCTCCAGGGGCCTTGACTTGGGTGAGCTTGGCTCCAACCTCTGCTTTGGAGCTTCCCTCTTCCATTCTGGGGGGAGGGGGCTTTCACTCTGACAACTAGTCTGTTGGATTGGGGGACCTCTTTAGACCGGGGGTGAGGTTTGCCTTTGAGGCATTGAGGAGGGCTTTGACTTCTTCAAAGTCTGAGTCTCAGCCTTTGTCAGTTCTTCCTCCCTGTTCATATCAGGTGCCTTCATCTTCTCACGCACCCTCTCCACAGGTCCACAGAGAAGCTAGGACTTGGGACATACCTCAGGGTGCTGCCCCTCTTCCGAAACTTGTCTAGAGTATCCAACTGAAGAGGTCCTTCGGAAGAGGACATGTAAGAGAAAACATCTGGTCTCTCCGGAAGAGTCTGTTACATCTGATACTGACCTCAGTGAGGCAGAAGGATCCCCATAATCATCTCCTGAAGTTGTCTCCTTTGGAGACATCCTATAATTAGTAAAACAGAGAGGTGATTGGCAGTCCTCTCCCCTCTCCCTCTTCAGCTGGGGAGTCAGTATTCCTGAAAGCCTTTGCATCTCGCCCTTCAACTTCTTGGGTGACTCCACCTTTAGATGAGCTTATCGACTTTGTCTCTTGAAAGGCTTGGGAGACCCCAGACACCATAGATCCTACACATAGGAGGCCAAATAAATACATTACTGTCCCCAAAGATACAATTTCCTTACAAAAGGCATAGGAGTTGATGCCGTCATCGTGGCGGCCAGCAGAAAGGAACTCTCTGAAACAAGTACCTCTATCCATCCTCCTAATAAAGACTCCAGGACTATAGATAGATAAGGAAGTGCATCTTCGCATTAGTGACCTTTACCTTGCGATCTCTGAATTTCATATCTCATTTTACAAGACTTCAGAGGGACCTGATTAAAGAATTATCAGACTCCCTTCAAGGAGCAGTAGCAGATGCAGTGGCAGAAAAAATTGCTCAGCTCGCAGCCTTAAATTCAGTAGTCAACTCTTCCATGAGGCTGATTTCTTATGCAGCAGATGGAACAAGTAGGGCAGCAGGCTCTGGCATTTCGCAGAGCCCTTCATGTCTTCCTTTCATTAGCACCCCCTTTGATGGCTCATACCAAAAGTGAAGAAAGCAGTCACCAGGCGTGAACAAGAAGGTAAGACCTTGTCTGCCATTGGAGTATGTTTCTCCACTCCTACCAGACCCTTTCCCTAGGGCCAAAGGTAGTGGAAAAATATGATTAAATCAGAGGTCTTATCAAGACAAGGTGAAAGTTCCCCCAGGGGCAGAGGGGGGAACAGCAATGGGAGACATCACTTTCGCAGCAGCAGGGGGGGCACAGAACCAAGGCTCCAGGGAATCTTTCTTTGGAAGACCTTTCCAGCACTCCTGAAGGAGTGCCCAATTGCTCCCCTCTAGAGGCAGTCGGGGGCGATTATCCCTGCACCAAGAAACCTGGTAAAACATATCAAATGACAAATGGGTGCAGGACATAATATCCAGAGGATAGATCACCCCCTTCTCCCTTCCCATTCCTGAAAACAAAGTTGTTCCAGATGTTCCACCCAGTCAAAAGGAACAAACAACTATAGAAGTTCAAACAAGAGAGTCATCCAAGAAGTCCCGGCAGACCAGAAAGGGTTTGGAACCTACTCAAGATTCTTTTTAATTCCAAAGAAAACAGGGAACTGGAGACTTATTCTGGACCTCAGCATACTAAACAAATCAGTAAAAAGGACAAAGTTCCAGATGGTATCACTGCAGTCGATACTTCCCTTCTTGGGAAGAGACAACTGGATGTGCTCTGTAGACCTCAAAGACACGTACTACCACATCAAAATGGACAGATGGTCCAGGAGGTCCTTACGCTTCCGTTTAGGAGCCAGTCACTTACAGTTTCGAGCTCTGCCCTTTAGTCTCACTACAGCCCCCAGCGTGTTCACCAAATGTATGGCAGTAGTGACAGCTCACCTGAGATGCAAGGAAATCCACTATTTCCCATACCTGGACGACTGGCTCGTATCTGCCCTGACCAGCCATCAGTTGCTTCAGTCAAGAGATCATTTCCTTCACCTCTGCTCCTTACTAGCTATTACAGTAAATTACGAAAAATCTGTGCTACAACAATCACAGTGTTTAAGACTCTCAGGAGCAGAAATAGATATGACAGCTCAGATAGCAAGACTCTCTTCAGAAAGAGAGTACAAGATCTCTGTTATCTAGTCAACATACACACAAAAAAATCCAGAGCCACCGCAAAACTGGTTCTACAGGTACTAGGAAAAATGGCTGCTTCCATCATTCTAGTTCCTCTGGCTCGCCTCCATATGAGAGTACTCCAGTGGATGCTATTTGCTCAGTGGTCGATCTTGGAACTTCCCATGTCTCACAAGATAATCGAAAACTGCAAGAAAGTTCTACAGTGTTGGCTCTTCTCACAATCAGTTCTTCAGGGCCGCTCCTTTATTCCCCCTCAACCCATAGCCACGGTGACCAAAGATGCTTCCCAGATAGAGTGGGGGTGCATTTTCTGCAGAAGACCGTTCAAGACATCTGGCAAGATCACGAGGCTCACCTGCATATAAATGTCCTAGAGATGAGAGCAGTGCTTTTAGCATTGCAAACATTTCAGGACTCTTCCCTTAGGGACAGTTGCAATCCAGATCGACGATATGTCGGTTGTATGGTACATCAACAAGCAAGGAGGAACCGACCTTACCCACTTTGTCAAGAATCTGTCAGGGTCTGGCATTGGGTGACAGCCTCCAACCACTTTCTAATAGCAACACACATCCTGGGGAGGTCCAATGTGATTGCGGACAAATTACACAGAGCCATTTTATGGCCTTACAAGTGGTCCCTCAACCAGAAAATAATGGATGTGATGTTCTGCAAATGGGGCCAGTCTCTTGCTGCGACCTCTTTGCATCACCTGGCAATGCCAAATGCAGCAACTACTTTGCCTTAATCCCACCAATGGGGGAGTCATGAGGGATGCACTGCAAGATTGGCCCATGGGACTTCTTTATGCTTTTCCTCCTGTCCCACTAATCTCAAAGCTACTTCAGAAAGCAAGTTTGTTGGAGACAACCATCATCCTCATTGCCCCTTACTGGCCTCATCAGATCTGGTTTCCCTTTCTTCAGCCTTATCTCCGGGACGAACCCTGGTTCTTGGACCTGGTTCCAGACCTTCTGACACATCTGTCGGGGATGGTTCATCCCAACATAGACAATTTGAGATTAACAGCTTGGCTGCTTCAGTTCCCAAAAAAAAAAAGCTGGAGGCTGAATTGTGTGTTTTATCTGAAGAAGTCAGGTTGATGAAAAGCATTTTTGTTATACAAGTACTTTGTATCTGTGTGTGTTTTTTCAATAGTGGTTGGTATCGAATAAATTTTAAGACTGTTTTATTAACTACGAGGTGGTTTTTTGGGCGGAAGCTTCTTACTTCTTGTTCGTCAGTTCCCATAATTGCCAGGTTTCCATACCTATCCTTGCCAGTAAAACATATAATTTTATCATCTCATAAATCGTCCATTTGAAAACTTTATAAAAGCAAGTGGAAAAAATTTGCAATATGGACTGATAACAAGAACATATTTCCCTTTACAGCACCAGTTCATATCATTCTTCATTTTTTTTTAATGATGGAGCAGCAGCAGCCTCAGTAAAAGTGCAACTGACGGGTATCTCAAATTTTCATGTAGGAGGTAATGACCATCAAATTATGGCTCATAGACTTTGTAAAGCCTTTTTGAAAGACACTATCCTGTTAAGGCCTCTCCTAAAACATCCAATTCCTACCCGCGATCTAAACTTCATTTTAACAAACATCATATGTCCTCCATTTGAACCTTCTGCTACATGCAATATGAAGTATCTTTCATGGAAAACCCTTTTCTTAGTAGCAATTACTTCTGCTAGAAGGGTATCAGAATTGCAAGCCTTGTCCATAAAACCTCCATATCTAACTTTCCACAAAGACAGGTGTCGTTACACACCAGTCCATCTTTTCTACCCAAGGTGGTTTCAGAGAATACCCTAAATCAGTCAGCTGACCTACCAGTTTTCTTTCCCACTTTTCAAAATAAAGGGGAGTATTCTTTATACCTACTTGGTGGCCACAGTGGTGCAGCGGTTAGCGTTGCTGCCTCACAGCAAGAGGTTCTCTGGTTTGATTCTCAGCTAGGATGCTTTCTGTGCGGAGTCTGCATGTCCTCCTTGTGATCGCGTGGGATTCCTCTGGGTGCTCCGGTTTCCTCCTACATCCCAAAGATATGCTGTAGGTGGATTGGACACTCTAAATTGGCCCTAGGTGTGAGTGCGTGCATGTGTGTGCCTTCTGTGGAAGGTTGGGTGCTGGGCTGACAACTCGACACTGTAAAACTCCACTGCCAATCATGAACGGACAGGTGATCCGTTGTGGCAACCCCTAACCGGGAAAAGCCGAAAGAAGAAGATTCTTTACACCCACTTGATATTCATAGGCAACTACATTTTTACTTACACAGGACTGCATAATCCAGGAAGTCAGACCAACTTTTGGTTTCATTCTCAGAGACTAAGAAAGACTACCCAGTGTCCAAGATTACATTATCCAAATGGTTGACATCTTGTGTACCCTACATTTGCAATTTCAATAAAAGGACTCGTCCAGAAAGTAGTAATGCCTATTCTACTAAAGATGTTGCCACCTCTGCAGCCTTTCAAGCTAAACTACATCTGGGCAGTATATGTGCAGCAGCTACTTGGACGAATCCTCATACTTTCATCACTCAATACAAAGTAGATTTGGCCTCCAGGAGTAGACCAGTCTTTGATTCTATGGTCCTAAGGAATGTACTCACTTGAGCCACCAAAGAGTTATGTTGCAAGGGACGTGGCCCCACAAGTGAGAATAAAGATGAGATTGACAACATTATATAAAGAAGTTATGTAATTTCCATAACGTTCCATGTGTGTTGTCCATCTTGTACTTTAGTCTCACAACCCTCCCTCCTCCCCATGCCTGCACTCCTGGTGCACTTCTAGCAAAGGGTAATGTATTATCACTATATATATATATATATATATATATATATATATGTGTGTATATATATATATATATATATATATATATATGTGTGAATATATATATATATATATATATATATATATATATATTTTTTTTTTTTTTTTTTTGCATATGCTTGGGATCTAAGTTTTCCCCTACCTAGATGATTGGCTCTGAACTGCTACCTCCAGACAACTTCTGGTACATCACCTGGACTTTTCTACTCCAGTGTTTACTGAGTCTAGGCATATCAGTGAATTTTTTACAAGTGTCATTACTTCCAACACAATCGATAGAGCTTATTGGCTGCCACCTCGATACCATTCTCCAAGTAGCCTCCCACAACAGAGTTTGTTTTCTACATCAAACAGTCTTACAGGTGTTGCATCATCTCCACCTTCCAGCATAATTGATTCTACACTATTTGGTCTCATGGCTTCATCCATATTAATGGCTCCCATGGCTTATTACCATGTGCAGATTCTTCAAGGGACACTTGCAGTTCATTAGTCCCAGAAATTTCATCCTGTGCATGCCAGGATTTGTCTTCTAAGAATATGAAGACAGCACATTGTGTGGTGGATTTCCTTACCATCAATAATAAAAGGGTGACCTTTTCCTTCCAGAAACACCAGCAATACTGACCAGAGACACCTTCCTTGGGGGGGGGGGGGACATTTCAAAGGGAGAATGATCCAAGGTAACATGGTCAAACTTGGAGGGCAGTCTTTATCATTGTCTTGGAAATGCAAGCAGTCCTCCTCACATTGTAGGCTTTCCAGGATGCCCTCTCCAAGGGTGTAATCTCCATGCAGTCAGACAATATGACTGTAGTGTGGAACATCAACAGACAAGGAGAAACCCGTTCTTATCCCTTGTCAAGAGCCCATGAGGGTTTGGCAATGGGCAGTGTCTTCAAACTGTTTTCTGATAGCAATGTGTTTTAGCGAACAAGTTGAACAAAACTATTCTAGCTCCTCATGAGTGGTCCCTCAACCCACCAGTTTCATTACTAATTTTCAGCCACTGGGGCCAACCTTGCTGAGACCTATTTGCTTCCTACCTCAACAACAAATGCAGCAGATACCTTGCCCTTATCCCTCCACAAAGTCAGTCACCAGGGGATGCTGTAGTCCACAACTGCCTCCCCCCAGTCTTCTGTATGCCCTTTCGCCTTTACACCTCATGAACAAATGCATTCAGAAAGCCAGACAGTGCAAGGCCAGGGTAATCCCCCTTTTGGTCCCAACAAACATGGTTTCTCTTTCTGTGGCCTCTACTGGTACATCCACCTTGGATGCTGGATATGTATCCAGATCTTTCTCACCCATCCATACTGCCTTCACCAGATGACTACCATGAAGCTAACTGCTTGGTTCCTCTAACTTTTACTGTAGCCAGAAGAACCAGACTTCCCAGTTCTGTTGTTGATGTAATAACCGCCTCACAGAAATCTGCTATAAAGAAGATCTGTAATAGTAAATGGAAAAAGTTTTAATTTTGGGCTTCCTTTTTCTATTCCCATTCCAGCAGTCTTGGAATTTCTAGCTGAATTCTTTAATGAGAATCTAGCTTATTCTACTATCTAAGTTCAAATGGCAGTGATTTTCAAGTTTCATACTTACATAAAGACTGCAGACAGTTGGAGAGGGTGGGAAAGAAAATCTATAGCTCTGCTATCCTGGCCTTCAGAGCTTTAAATTATCAGTTGCACATGACCAAGTACAACTTGGAACTCCTTTCCCAGGTCTCTAAATTGGTATCAGATATGCCTGACTCTGCAAATAAGGCCATGGCATTCTCTCTCCTTGCCACCTCCTCTCAGGTAGCCAGATATTCTATCAAGTGCACCTGTGATGCAGTAGAAGCCTCCTCTAGGGCTGCCGCTTCCTCTTCTGCCCTTAGAAGATTTGCCTGGTTAAGGCTTCAACCTCTACCCGAGGATGTCAATGCAAAACTGATGGATGCCTTCCACTGGATTATACTGTCCTGTTTGGGCAACCTTCCGCATAGCTCTTCAAATCTCTGCAGGAAAAAAGCAAAGATCTTAAAGCTCTTACATTTTGGTATCTCCTGTGTCTAAATTTCATAGGAATTACCCTGCAAAACAAAGTTTCGTATGCAGGCAATCCAGAGCACCGCAATCTTGACCCCAAAAGAGGGCTAAGAAGACCCAACAGTTTCTCTCCTCTTCTGCTTCTGTCCCTCATATGACCAAGTAATGCTTTCCTGATCAAACATGCTCATCTTCGTGACTCTTGCAACAACCTAATTCCCCTTTCTCAATGCCTTTCCCTCTCCCTTCCTTCCTGGGAACTCATCACTCAGGACTCTTGGGTGTTAAGTATCGCACTTCATGGTTTGGCACGAAATGCCTACCTCAGCCCCTCCTTTTCCCGTCAGTTCTAATAGAACTCCTACAACAGGGCACCATAGAACCTGTTCCCAGTGGGGAAGAGGGAAGGGGCTTTTACTCCCATCTTTTCCTAATTCCCAGGAAGGAAGAACCCTTGAGACCCATCCTAGATCTCTCCTACCTCAATGATTTCCTCATAGTTCACTCTTTCAGAATGTTAACCCTAGAAACAATGTTTCCTCGTATCCTTCCTTAGGCATTTCTAGTTTCAATAGATAATCAAAGATGCCTACCTCCATATCCCAGTTCACCACAGATACAGGAGATTCCTATGATTTTCTGTGGGATCTTCACACTGTCAGTTCTCTGCTTTGCTTTTGGAGTCTCTACATCTCTGAAAGTATTCACAAAATGTCTAGCCCCAGTAGTAGCCTTTTTGCAGGCTCCAAGATATCTTAATTTACCCATACCTGGATGACCTCTTAATCCAAGACACTTCTCCAGCAGACTTGAACACATCCCTCCAAATGGCAATTGCCATTCTTCAAAACCTGGGATTTACCATCAACTGCAAGAAATCACCCCTGGACCCGTCCCAAGATGTCATATTTCTGGGCTGCAGATTCCAAACCCTGAGCATGATCGTGTCTCTCCCTCATTCCAAGGCTCAGATCATAGTACTAATGTTTGCAGAGGCACTAATTTCTGTCAGACATTTCCTCAGGATCTTGGGCCTAATGGCTTCCACCATCCCAAAGCTTCCTCTTGGCAAGGCTCCACATGAAACTTCAGTGGTTCCTCAACTCAGTATGGTCTCAGCATGCTCACCATCTAGAACACCCGATTCCGCTCCTCCCATGTCTAAAGGAGGAGCTCCAGTGGTGGATCTCACAACTATCTCTAAACCCAGGTCTTCCCATTCACCCTCTACCACTACTCGGACCTTATTTTGGATGCTTCGGACATGGGCTGGGGGACAGCATTAGACCTCCACATGGCTCAAGGGCAGTGGTCTCCCTCCCAAATGAAGGAACATAGAAGTGTGAGAGAAATGAGGGCACTAATTTTAGCCCTCCAAACCTTCAAATCACTGATTAGACCAGGGAGGCTGCATGTACACACAGACAACAGTCTTGTGGTACATAAGCAGGGAGGTACCAGATCCTGTCTCCTGTGCAGACTAGTCATGCAGGTGTGGGATCTAGCTTGTCATCTAGATGTATTTCTCCAAGCGGTGTACATCCTGTCCAGCCAGAGTTTAGTGGAGGATGCCCTAAGCAGATCCGGGACACAAGCCCACAAATGGATGCTTCATAAGGATGTGCTCTTAGACATTGTCCACCAGTGGGGTTTTCCAGAGATAGATTTGTTTGCCTCCCCCATGAACAAACAGATTCCTCAGTTTTGTGCCAGAGAGTATCATCCTCAGGCATGGAAAGTGGATACACTTTCAGTACCATGGAAGGGGAAATTCCTATATGTATTCCTTCTCCTTCCACTCACCCCCAAAGTCCTGTTGAAAGTCTTAACAAGAATAACCAAAAATCTTGCTGGTGACTATTGGCCAAGACAGCATTGGTTCTCCCCTTCTGTTTCACCTAGTGAAGGGCAGTCACCACAAGTTACCCCACTGAGTGGACCTGTTAAAACAGAACAAGGGATCACTCCTACACCTACATCTAGAAACCCTCCAATTAACCCTGTGGGTCATAGAGCCCTAATACCATTCAGACACCTTTACTCTGCGGACTTGCTTCAATTACTGCAGGAGGCCAGGAAACCTACTACTAGAAAATCTTACCTCCAAATGGAAGAGGTTCTGTGTTTGGTGTCAGGCTAGGAACCAGGACTCACTGAAAGTGCTCCCACCTGTGGTTCTATTCTGTCTGTGTAAATTTGCTTAATTCAGGGTTAAGCATACTCTTCAATCAAGGCTCATTTGGCAGCTATTTTTGCTTGCTTACCACTAACTCCTCCCGTAGCTTCCAGGTTCAAAGCAAAATAATTCCTCAAAGGTGCCCTTCATATCAGACCCCCCCCCCCCCAGGATACTGGTGTCTCCACCTTGGGACCTCAGCTTTGTATGAGAGAAATTAACTCAAGCACCATTAGAACCTGCTTTCTGTAGCTCACTCAAATACTGCACTTGGAAGACAGTCCTCCTGGCGGCCATTACCTCTGCCAGGTGGTTTTCAGAGTTGCAAACTCTTATGGCTTCTTCTCCTTTTTATCTTTCCATAAAGACACAGTGTCCCTGTAGACCAAGCCCTCATTCATGCCAAATGTTGTCAATGAATTATCCCTAAACCAGGCAATTCACCTACCAATGTTCTTTCCCTCTCCCCAGAGTGATAGTGAGAGGATTCTGCACACTCTGAATGTACACAGACAGCTCAGGTTCTACTTACATAAGACTAAATCCTTTAGGAAAGCAGACCAATTATTTGTGTCCTTCCATCGCAGGGCTCTGGGATTGCTTGTGTCTAAACAGACCATCTCTAACTGGATATCCAAATTTGCCTTTCACTGCGCTGACCATGGTAAGGTTCTCCCTGGCTCAGTCAAAGCTCACCCTACCAGGGCAGTATCTTATTTAGGGGCCTTCCGTAGGGTTTTGGATACCAACAGTATCCTAGAAGCCGCTACTTGGACTTCTGTCCACACCTTCACCAGACACTATAAGCCCAACTCCATCTCTAGATCCAGGGCAGTGTTTGCCAGGGTCATTCTCCATGGATTCCTTGAAAATTCCTCAGCCACTTCCTCCACCCTTTCTTCGTGAGATTTTGTAATCTCCCTTAAGTCAGGAATGCTGCAACAGAAGAATAGAAGGACATAGATTAGTTGTGTAAGAACTTACCATAATGATAGAGGTCCTTCTCTTCTCTGTTGTAGTATTCCAACCCCTCCCTCCTTTTCCCCACTTCTTGCCTTTCTTGGATGCACAGATCCTCATTCCATTAGTCCGTCTGGAACTTCAGTTCTGAGGGTGGTGCTAGCGTACATCTCTTTATGGCCATCTGCTGTCGGCCAACGTCACATGTACTGCGTACCATAGGTAGTAAAAGACTTTGGTATACTGGCTGACATCAAGTTGTCACCTTGGCAGGCAACTCCCCTAAGTCAAGAATACTGCAACAGAGAAGAGAGGGACATCTATTGTTATGATAAGTTCTTACACAACTAATCTTTTATAGTGCAGGAAGGTTGTGGAATTGTTTTTTTTTTTCCTTTGTATAAACATGTCACTTAAAAAAAAAACACGTTCGATTAGGGTGTCTAAAAATGCAGCTGCTCATATCCAGAATGAGAAAAATACAAACCACCTAAAAATACCAAAAAAGTGTTTTTTGTAGAGAACCAAGCCTACCTACATCTTTCTGCTAACTCAAATGTAGGAGTGTATTAGTTAGAGGAAAATACCCTTGTATAGCGTAATTTCCATTATGGTCTTCCTGTCTGTCAGTGTGATTCCAGAGGAAATGGTACTTAAAAGTAAGAGTAAATCCAAGCTGAGCAAAGTGTACATGGCCAGCAGATCTCATGGCCAATGTACATGATTTATGAGGATTTAAAAGAAAACTGCAAATTTTGTGTATGTAATTATACACATTGTATATGTTTTAGATTGAGCACCATAGTAAATATTTACTGGTTAATGCATTCCCCTGTTGACTTGCTTTCTCTCTTTGTACACTGCAAAGTGAGATTACATGTGGCAGGCATGTAGACACAAGAGTAAAGCATGCAAACTATATTTAAAGAATTGGGTTTAGACAGCCTGTTATCATTGGGGTTTGCTCACAATTGCATCTCTGCCAGTGTCTGCTTACTCCCATCCTTCTCCCCTGCCAGCTCTCATAGGTGCCCTAGCCACTGTTTGAACTTGGGTCAGCTGTGATCAGGGTTGCCAGACGTCCCTATTTGGGCGGGACTGTCCCAAGATCAGGCTGGTTTATCCCGGCCAGCCTCGCTTTTTTTTTTTTTGATTGTCCCATTGAATGAACTGCAATGCATTAAACTGGAATTGCTCAGCATATGCGGACACAAATACACACACGCGGTCTCTGAATTGAAGTAAACAACTTCCTTTACTGAGAAACACTGAAACCTTCCCATGCAGATCATTACTTATTACCACAGTGCAAAACAATAAACTGGTCACTGTAGATCAACTCTCATAACATTAATGAAAGGTGACTGTTTGACCTGACAATATGCATGCTCCAGCACATAGCCTTGAAGGATACAAATTCAAAACATTTTCTCTCACAGAGACAGAGACTGTCTGTGATTATTTGGTATTCTTTGCAGTAGCTACCTGCACTACACTGACTGCTTCATTTGGCAAGGCTTCATCACCGTCTCCAAGCTGGTTAGAGCTACTGAGTGAGCTCAGTTCTTTAATGTGGACCTTTTTTTTTTTTTGGTCTTCCCTTGCCGTGAGAGACCTTCTTCTTCTTTTTTGTCCCTGGGGTGCTGGAAATCTGGCAACCCTGGCTGTGATGTACTCAGGATTTTACCTGTATGTGACGGAGTTGTAGTGTCCTCTGATCAAGGCCTTAAGGTTGTACTATCACTTTGTACATATGCTCCCTCTGCTAGAGTCTGGACACACTGGAGATTGGCACTTGTCAAACCATGAGCAATCGCATGTTGCGTAGGCATGGTCATAGAGAAGATGCCAGGGATCACAGTTTGAGATAAAACTATAAGTTATCAGCAGACCATAATTACACCTTTATTCTGTAGGGGCAGCAGTAGTAAAAGGGATGTGATAAACCGAGATGCTGCCAGCCCAGCTAGCTGGAAGTTTGTAAATAATTATGTGCCATTTGAAAATATTAATATGAGTTGTATAGAAATGTGACACTGCCAGCTCAGCTAGATAGAATTTTGTAAGTAATCCTATGTCATTTGTGAATAGTAATATGATTTGTATGCTTGCCTTAAAAATGTAAGAAAACTGTATGTTCTGTACTGAACTTCAAGATTGTAACCACAGCCTGCTGAAAAAAAAACAAAAATGTGTTTAAACTATATGTCAGTGCAAATGTATGGTTTCCTAGTAAACGTTGGAATATACAAGAGTTAATTTGCAAAACTCTAAGAAAATAATTTGATAAGTAAATAGAGGTTTCTTTCTATTGTCTGGAAACAGAGGTAATTACAGGTTTCAAAAGTAATTGTTTTACGACTTCCACTTCAGGCAAGCTTCTAAGAGAGAATTGTCAGCTTCTGAGAGATGAGTATTTTTAACAGAGACATGTTAAAAATGTAAGTTCCTGCTAGCCTGGGAAACTAGGCAGAGGTGACAAGAATGATGCAATCTGAGATGATTCAGCATTAAATGTGTATTTTCAATTTAAGAACTATGTCAGAGAGAGAGAGAGAGTGTATTTTGTTCTGGCTCTGACAACATCACCAGTACTTTGTCTTGCTCTGTAAGTAACTTATTTAGCACATAGTTTCTCTTAGAGATAGTAATATAGCAATATCAGTGCAGATATTTTCTATCTTTATGTGAGACTGTCCTACTATGTTATTTTAAAGTATTTCCTGTGATTCTAAACTCTGTTGTCACTGTGTTGTTAGAGTAGTGTCTTGTGCTTTTATTATGTATTATTAAACATACTTAAACATGTTAATGGTGGCTGGTTTTGTGTAGAGATATTTAAGCTTTTAGAATACTTGCATATGTATTTGGTGATACTGTACAAGCCACTCCAATAGCCTTCAAGTCTCAGTCACTTTCCATTTGGATAATAGTAACATTGCACAGTAGAATTACACACCCTTTGGTAAGGACCTTTGTAGTAGCTGATAAGGGTGGTTGATGGCAGGTGGTACTACCGTATAGTCTGGGCAGAAGGGGGCATAGCAAGTGAACCTGTGCCAGCCTTCCCCAGGAGTGTCTGTATGTTTGTATATAAATCAAATCTCAAAGTGTGTGTGTGTGTGTGTGTGTGTGTGTGTGTGTGTGTGTGTGTGTGTGTGTGTGTGTGTCAGCTACTTGGGCAGGGACATGAAGCACTGGTTGGACAGAGAGGGTGCTGGAGGTTTTGGCTTGACCACTCGGCTGAGATCTTAACCCTATAGCTGTGCCAGTGGGGAGTCTTATTGGGGATCCGGAGAGAGAGGGAGGAACCAGCCTCAGACTGACTGTGATCTCTGTGTGCTCTTAAGGGAAATTTTACTTTAGCTTGTGCCTACTCTTCATCCTCCCAGTATGCCCTTCCCTCTCTGGTGTTAGTGGTGAGGGTTGAGGCTCCTTAATTACTGGGCCAGGGCAGGGGTGTTGCATATTAATCGTTTGGCAGTGGTGGGATATCCACATCAAATATCAATTGTTTGATAGTGGTGAGATAGCCACATCACATATTAATTGGTTGATAGTGGTAAGATAGCCACATCACATATTAATTGGTTGTAGTGGTATGGATATTGAATTCCTGTAGCTTGTGTACCGTGATCACCAAAGGTGTTTTTGTACTCTGTCAGCCATGCAGTGAACTTCAGAATTCATATCATGATTGTTTTTATTTCTTTTATTAGCTTAGTTAGTCAGGGAAAGCAGGCAAACATGTCAGCAGAGAAGTATGACAAGCAGCCAGTTGGCTGAGATGTGCCTGGCTAAAGGACTGGTGCATGGAAACCTGACTAAAGCAGACATGATTGCAGCTTTGGTCACAGCTGCATCAGACAATAGCAACCAGGAGGATGATCAGCCTGGCCGTGGAGATGTACAATATTCAGAGAATGGACAGCTCGACCTTTCTATAGAGGACTTAAAAGTCTGTCTGGAGCTAGAGAGACTTGAGTCGGAGGCCAAGTGTTTGGAAATAGAAGCAGCAGAGAGACTGAGGCATCTAGCGACTGAGGAAAATGAGAAACTGCAATGTCTGCAGGCTGAGGAGAATGAGAAACTGCTATGCCTGGAAGCTAAGGAGAAAGAGAGGCAGAGGCAACATGAAAAGGAGATGCTAGACTTTTCGCCAGAGTCATGGAGGTAATGGGGAAGTGAGTAACCGAATCCCAGAAGCAAAAAAGGTCAGTAAATTTCTTCCACAATGTACAGAGGGGGATAATTTTGTTAGTTTCATTCATATCTTTGAGAGGGTATGTAAACAGTATGATGTTGACCAAGGGCTCTGGGTACGGTTCCTGACCCCCTTACTCCATGGTAAAGCTGTAAGTGTTCTTTCCAAACTATCTGATGTTGACTTTTTAAATTATAATGCTGTATTGTTTGCTAGAATTTTTTAAGTTAACACCTGAAGCTTATAGGAAAATGTTTTGTGAGCATAGATGCAAGGCAGATGAGTGTGTGTAAATATGTTGCTGAACTAAGCACATATTTTCATTAATGAGCGAGTGGATGTCAGGTCACCACTTTTGAAGGGCTGGCTGGCTGGTGAGGGAACAAGCCCTTCGCACTTTGCCGGAGGACATGAGGATCTGGTTAACTGATAGACAATGCCTTACTGTAGATGAGTTAGCAAACAGGACATCACTGCACAGGAAAGGGACACCCAGTACAGTTCATGGGTCTAAGGGAACCCATGGTGGGCAGCCCAGACTGCCCCGACAGAATCTGCCAGTAGCAGGGGAAGCCACTAGTCCAGGACCTAGGGTTAAATGTTTTAAATGCAACCAGTGGGGCCATGTAGCGTATAAATGTCCACGGAGGCAAGGTGGGGAATAAAAGGTGGGAGAGCCAGTAAATGGGGATGACAAAATGTCTGTAGTAGGTTGTCTTGAGACAGCAAGAGTACCAATCTACCCCAAGAGGTTATATCCTTTCTTAGTGAATGGCAAAGAGACCATTGCAAAGAGGGACACAGCCTCTGACATAACCAATGTTCTTTGTGTTTCACTGTTGCAGTCATCACATTTGGGTTATCCCTGCCAGGGTAGCCCTTGGCCAGCCCGAATACCAGAGGCTTAGTATTTTTGCTAAAGTTGCTGTCGCTTCAGGACTGACGTCAGGTTGTCAGTAGTATAAAGTAAGGCAACCGACACCATTACATCAGTCTTTCTTGCCATGGATCCCAAAGCAGAAGCGGTTCACACGAGTGTTGGTCTGACGCTACCTGAGTTTCGTCTACCGAATTGAAGTTGAAGTCTTCTAAATCTAAGTAACCTGTTGGGGATCCTTTTTTCTTGCACTAACCGATATCAGAAGTTAATAAATCTCTCACCTGTGGAAAATAAATACCACACAGAGACTTTCATTCTTACTGTCACTTGTTTAGGCCCAGACCACAACGTCCCTCATTGTCTCTTCTGTGCTTTGTTCAACGCCAGAACTGTCCGTTGTTTGGCCCTTATTGTAGCTAGATATTTTCCCTTGCAGTCCTCGAATTCCGATATAACTTTGGTAAGCCATCCGACAGCAGATCCTCCAAAAAAATGTAAAGATAAAAACAGACAGACCGCACAGGTCCAGATCTACCAATGACACTTCCGTTAAGCTAGTCGTCAGTTCTCTGGTCCTCAGTGAGGCACATTCACAGCCCCTGATGCCCACTTCTGTGGATTCGTAGAACGCTACCGAGACCCTTTCGGAGTCTGGCATGCCACAAAACACTTCTTCGACTAAGGATCTGGTGGTTGTCTCTACCTTGGATGGGTCTGGAGCTGCTGAGCAGGTACTGGCTTCTGAGGAAGTCCTTCACACTACCGATTCTCGACACAAACCGACGTCTTTTTTCATGACTACTGTTCTTTTGTAAACGACTGAGTTTCTTAGGCCCAGGGTACGAACCACACCCAAGAAACTGCCGAACCAATCTCAGGCACCTGCTTCCTTGCCTCAGTCTCAAATTATTAAAATGTCGGAAGACCTTATCATGTTGATCAGGGGAAGCCAAGCTACCCCCTCCAAAAGGAAAAGAGATCTGTCCCCTGTAGTTTTGTCTGAACAAGAGTCTGATGACTCTGATGCATCTGAATATGAAGACATGCAACCCCTCTCTACTTATGAGGATTCTGATGCAGAGGATTCCATCCCTTCAGCCTCTCCCCCAGAAGATTTTTCCTTTGGGGAAACCCTTCATACCTTAAGGGAGCATTTCCAATGGGAGAGTCCAGACTACCCTCAGTCTAAAAAGAGACTCCCGGAATTCTTAGATCTTCCACACCACAGACCCTTGACCATCCCCCCAGTCCTGAATGTTGTGGAGGATGTTTTCCTAAACCAGACAGGTACTGTAGAGTCCCTGACTCACACAAATTTCTTTTTAGAAATCCTACTGCTGACCCTGAGGTAATTTCTCAAGGCCCTAAAGCGATTAAAGCAACCTCTGCTAAGAATCTCACCCCATCAGATAGGGATTCCCAAGCACTGGACAGATGGGGTAAAAAGGTATACATCTCAGCTACTCTTGCTTTCAGGGCACTAAATTATAAGTTCTCTATGCTAAAATTTCAGCAACATTCCCTGGAACTCCTCAAATGAAAAATGTCTTCCTTTCCTGCTTGTGTAGGATCTAAAGAGTTACATGAGTTAATGCAGTCTGCAAGTCAAGTAACTAAATACACCTTGCACTGTGGTTTTGATGCCCTAGAAGCTTCTTCCAGTACCCTGGATCTCTCATTAGAAGGCATGCATGGCTTAAGGAACAGCCCCTGCCAGACCATGTCATATCTAAATTGTTGGATGCCCCCTTGTACAAAGGCAACTTATTTGGCAGTAAAGCAGAAGAGGTCTTAAAAAAGTTGGAAGAAAAAGCAAAATCTATGCAGACAGTTAAGGATTTCTTACAGGTCCAGCCACACAGGTTCAGCAGGCATTGTCCCATCAAGCATTGGTCCTTTCCTGCTCCCACTAAGCCAGTCCAGCCCAGTCCCTGGGGAAACAAACCCCCCAGACAGCAGCCACAGGGAATGCAGAGATCTAAGCAGTGGACTACCTCCACTTCAAAACCAGGGAGTTCTAAGCCACCCCTTTATGGTAAGAACTCACAATGACTCCCCTCCCCCACCCCCTCCCCCTGCTCACCTTCACTTATCCCTAGGAGGAAAACTCATCTTTCACGCAAGCACCTGGGCCACCATTACCAATGACCACTGGGTTCTCAACATAGTGTCTCAGGGATACAAATTTTCCTTCCACACCCTTCCAACCCCAAAAGGGTTCCCAGATCTACCTCCAAACCAGTGGGCAGAGGCTCAAAAGCAAATCCTTTCCCTGCTTTCTATAAGGGCAGTAGAGCATGTTCCTGCAGGACAGATAGGCGAAGGTTTCTACTCCAGACTTTTTCTGGTGCACAGAAAAGAGGGCACCTGGCGCTCCATCCTCGATCTATCCATTCTAAACACCTTCCTGGTGATCCCAAAATTCAAAATGCTCATCCTCCAGCAGCTGCTACCCATGTTCTACAAGGACGCTTGGCTAGCCACCCTAGATCCAAAAGAGGCCTACCTCCACATTCCTATCAGGGAATCATGCAGGAAATATTTCTGTTTCAGGGCAGGATCTCAACACTTTCAGATGTTCTTGTGTTTCACTGTTGCAGTCATTACATTTGGGTAATCTGCTGGCAGGTTGCCCTCAGTCGGCCTGATTAACAAAGTCTTTGGTCCTGTGTCGATTGCTGTCCCTTCTTCCATGACTGCAGGTCATCAGGGGTATAAAACATGCAGCCAACACCATTACATCAGTCTTTCTTGCCGTGCGGTGCCCAAAGCAGAAGCAGTTTGCAAGTGCCGGTCGGCCGACTCCTGAAATTTTCATTTTCGAGTTTCAGAATCGAAGTCTTCAACTTAAAGCTAAGTACCCCATTGGGGAAACTTTCTTGCTCCTTGCCGGTGTCAGTAAAAGTTAATAATTGCATTTCTTTTGGAAAGCAAATACCTCATAAGGATTTTCATTTGTACTGTAATCCTTGCCCAGGCCCTGACCACGACGTACCTTGCTGTCGGTTTTGTGCTTTATTTAATCAGCGCACTATCCGTCGTCAGTACATTTTTGCCTCTAAATATTTCGGTTCTCGGTATAATTATCCAGAAATGACATTGGTTAGCCATCCGACTACCGGGATTCTGAAAAAATGCAAAGGTAAAGACAGACACAGGCCGTAGAGGTCCAAAACCGCCGACGATACTTCTCCTAAGCCATTCGCCAGTTCGCCGGTACTCAGTGAGACGCTTTTGCAGCCCCTGATACCCGCTACTTCTGTCTCGCAGGCCTCTACTGAGACCCATTCGGAGTTCAGGGTGCCGCAAGATGCTTCACCTATGGAACCCGCGGATGTCTCTACCTTGGATGGGTCCGGAGCCGCTGTGCAGGCACCGGCTTCTGAGGGTGTTTTCAGGCCTACAGACTTGCATATTAAACTGACTTCACCTTCAATACTAAGGCCTAAATCTCGATCTATGTCTAAAAAAACAACGCCTAGACCACATGTTCAGGCCCCTATGCTTAAAAAACAAATGATCAAAATGGCTGAAGATCTAATTACTCTAATCAGGGATAGTCAACCCCCCCCCCCCCTTCTAAAAGGCCTAGGGCTGAGCTTGACTATGGATCTTCTGATCAGGACTCTGTTTCTTCTGACTCTTCTATTGACCTGGATTTGTCCATGCCTACTTATGAGAATTCTGATGCAGAGGATTCCATTCCCTCTACTTCCCCTCCTGAGGACTTTTCTTTTGGGGAAACTTTACATACCTTAAGGGAGCATTTCCACTGGGAAAGTTAGGAATTCTCTGATTCAAAAAAGAGGCTTAGGGATTTCCTTCTTCTACCTCAGCATAGGCCTTTGGCTATACCTCCTGTACTAGACATTGTAGATGATGTGTTTTCGGAATCCAGTATGGCCCCTGATTCCCTGCCTCCGGCTCCTAGTAAACCTGACAGTTACTGCAGGGTTCCTGAGTCCCACAAGTTCCTTTTCAAAATTCCTGTTGCAGATCCAAAACCATTTCTCAGGGGCTCAAAGGCATTAAGGCTCCTACTACTAAAAATCCTACCCCCTCTGATAGAGACTCCAGGGCGCTGGATAGATGTGGTAAAAAGGTTTATACTTCTGCAACTTTGGCAATCAGGGCTTTAAACTGCCAATTTCATATGTTAAAATATCAACAGCATATTATTGGACTGCTTAAACAGAAAATTATGTTGATTTCTGACTGTGTGGAAAATAAAGATTTACAGGATTTATTGCATTCTGCTGAACAAGTTGGAAAACATACTTTGCAATGTGGTTTTGATTCTTTAGAGGCCTCTTGCAGGGCTGCTGTTACTGGGTCTGTGCTTAGTAGGCATGCTTGGCTTAAGGAGCAATCTCTGCCTGATCATGTTAAAGCGAAATTGTTGGATGCTCCTTTAAATCTTGACTGCCTGTTTGGCAATAAGGCTGAAGAAGTTCTAAAAAAGATGGAAGATGAAGCTAAATCTATGCAAACTGTAAAAGATTTCTTACAAGTGCAACCTCCAAGATTTAGTAGGCGCTGGCCTACTAAGAATTGGTCCTTTCCAGCACCTTCCAGATCCTCTAAAGCCAAACCCAGACACACCAAAAACACCAGGTTTCAGTCCCAGGGGATGCTCAGAACTAAGCAATGGGGGGCCTCCACTTCCAAATCTGGAAATAACAAGATTCCCTCCTATGGTAAACAGTCTCAATGACTTTCCTTTAAAATTACCAGGCACTTGCCTTTTAGCCGCCCCTTTGGGGGAGAAAGATTGCTCTTCATGCAAAAAACTGGGAACTCATAACCCAGGACAAATGGGTTTTAATTTTAGTTTTCCAGGGATACAGATTTAATTTCCACACCTTGCCAACACCAAACGGGTGGCCAGACCTGCCCCCAAATCAGTGGGCAGAGGCTCAAAAACAAGTACTTTCCCTCTTAAACATGGGGGTATTCAGCTGGTACCAGAAGAGGAAAAGGGACAAGGTTTCTATTCCAGACTTTTCCTGGTACCCAGAAAAGACAAATCACGGTGTCCAGTTCTGGACCTGTCTACTCTAAACACCTTTCTGGACATTCCAAAATACAAGATGCTGACTCTTCACCAGTTGCTTCCTATGCTGAGCAAAGATGCCTGGTTGGCAACCCTAGATTTAAAAGAAGCATACCTGCACATCCCAATCAGGGAATCTTGCAGAAGATACCTACGCTTCAAACTAGGCTACTTGCATTATCAGTTGTCTGCACTGCCCTTTGGTTTGTCTACTGTGCTCAGGGTATTCACAAAGTGCCTGGCTCCAGTAATTGCATTTTGCAGGCAAAGAAATATTCAAATATATCTATACCTGGATGATTGTCTGATTCAGGCAGAAAACCAAGGCATACTTCTAAATCATCTGGCGTTTGTAAAAAAAAAAAAAAAAAAGGTTCTAACTTGTCTGGGGTACACCATAAACAAAAAGAAATCACAACTGGTACCCTCTCAACAGATTACATTCCTGGGTACAAGCTTGAATACAACTGCCCAAATGGCTTTCCTCATGCCAGAGAAGCAAATTCATTTGGTAACTTACTTCAAACAAGTGGCCACAAAAACCCTGCTATCTGCAAGACAAATACTGCAAGCCTTGGGGTTCATGGCCTCCTGCAATCTTCTAATTCCATATGCAAGACTGCATATGAGGAAACTACAGTGGTACTTAAAAAGTCTATGGAGTCAACATTGTCACAGCCTGGAAACAATGATTCCTATAATACCTTGCCTACGCCTGGAGTTCCTATGGTGGGCAGAGGCCTGCCACCAAAGCAAGGGACTGCCATTCACACTACCCCCTGCATACAAACCCTAACTACAGATGCATCAGACTATGCATGGGGGGGCTCACCTGGTAGGGAAGTGCATTCAGGGCAAATGGAACCCATATCAAATGCACCTACATATCAATCAAAAAGAAATGTAAGCTGTGCAGAAAGCTCTGACAGCTTTCAAGGACTACATTCTTCCAGGACAACTAATGGTAAAGATGGACAACACCACGGTTTTGTGGTACTTAAACAGGCAGGCAGGTACACATTCCTACCCCCTCTGCAGACTAGCCATGGCATTGTGGAACACAGCCTTGAGCTACCAAGTGTACCTATAAGCTCAATTTCTGCCAGGAAAATTTAATAGACTGTCAGACGGACTAAGCAGAAATCTCATGGCCCCTCACGAGTGGAAACTGGAACCACGGATTTTCAACAATTTGACAAGCAAATGGGGGAGCCCAGACATGGATCTATTTGCCTCCCCCCAGAACTACCAGTTGGACAAGTTTTGCACAAGGACTCCCCACAAAAAAACCTGGAAAGTGGATGCTCAGTCCTTCAGCTGGAAAAACCTGTCAGTCTACACCTTTCCTCATCTGCCTCTGCTCTCCAAAGTTCTGATAAAAGTCAAACAGGACAAACCAAGAATGATTTTGATTGCTCCAGACTGGCCACACCAGCACTGGTGCCCACTCCTGTGCAGTGTGTCACAAATATCTCCATGGCACCTGCCTCAGACACCTTCCTTTCTGTCTCAGCAGGAGAACCAAATTCTGCATCCTCAGCTTCCAACATTGAACCTTGCAGCCTGGCTAATCACTTAAATTCACCCTTAGCATCCCTCAGCAAACCTGTGATGGATGTCATCTTGGATGCGAGAAGACCTAGTACTAGAAAATCTTATGCTAACAGTGTCTGTGTGTTTGTATATAAATCAAATCTCAAAGTGTGTGTGTGTGTGTGTGTGTGTGTGTGTGTGTGTGTGTGTGTGTGTGTCGGCTACTTGGGCAGGGACACGAAGCACTGATAGAGACGGTGGTGGAGGTTTTAGCTTGACCACTCGGCTGAGATCTTAACCCTATAGCTGTGCCAGTGGGGGAGTCTTATTGGGATCTGGAGAGAGAGAGAGAGAAATCATCCCCAGACTGACTGTGATCTCTGTGTGCTCTTAAGGGAAATTGTACTTTACTGTGTGTGTAGTGTTTATCCTCCCAGTGTACACATCCCTCACTGGTGTTAGTGGTGAGGATTGAGGCTCCCTGATTACTGGACCAGGGCAGGGGCATCACAAGTGAAGTAAAGGTGCCATTTTGAACTGGTGTACGGGGTGAAAACATTCAGATATTTTATACAGCATTTTATTTGAATGATTAATTTTATTAGACTAATGTAAACAGATTAATTTTCTGTCTCGTGTCTGCATTCATTGTACCTTAAAGTTTTCAAACAAGTACATTATTCATTGTTATTTCTCCTTCTAATTGTGTTTTAAAGGTAGCAGAGAGAGCACTCTACTTCTGGAACAATGAATACATTCTTAGCCTGATTGAGGAAAACATTAACACAGTATTACCACTTATGTTTGGCAGTCTATACAGAATCTCCAAGGAGCACTGGAACCCGTACGTATTGCTTTTCATATATTTTGGGGATGGAGGTCAATTTCTTTGTTCTAGAGTTTTTTATGCACTGCTAGATGATTTGTATCTTTTGAATTTCTTGTTGAATTATGTAGCTATGGACATGTACAGATTCTTCCTTTAGAATTTATTTATTTTTTCAACAAATATAAAGTGACCAGAGTAATTTCTTCAAAACTGATTTTAGCTACAGTAGAGTTTCCCTTTTTCTCCACTGTTGTGCAACTCCAGAATTGGTATATACAAGTTCAGAGGATGCAGGGGTTGTCCCTTCGGTGACATATTTTAAAAGAATTAACTCCAGAAGCATTTTAGAGGCAGCAACGTGTTCCTCTGTTCATACCTTTACAAAGCTTCAAGTTCCCTAGCAGGTTTTGTGGACACCATTCCCCAGGGACACTGGGATCCTTATAATTCCTCCTCCTAGGTAAGCTAAGCTTTGGGAGTCTACACATACGCCACTGAGGTAGTGTGAATGATAATGTAGTACAGTTGTGCAAGTCCTACTTGCCTGTAACAGTAGATGTTTGAATTTCACACTGCATTAGTGGTAGCTCCTATCCACCATCCCCTGATTCTGTATATAGTTCGATGGTATCCAACCTTGTTGTGTTGTTGTTTGGCTTTGATTATTTGTGTTGGTGTTCTTTAGCTGTGTATTGGTTTGTTTCAGGTAATTCGTGCTTCTGGTCTCTCTTGGCTCATTCTGCTTAGCACTAAAAGCCTGAGTAACTGACTTTCTGTGACATGATGGGCTTTCTCCTGATTGGAGAGACTTGGCCCATACCATATCACAGAGCATCAGAAAAGAGGATTTTGAGCTGTGGAAAGCTGCCAGTCAAGGTGCTGTGCATTCAAAGAAACCTTACGCCACTGGGAACTCCTCTGTGAGACTGTACACTGTACTTGAGTCGTTTGGTCCTTCTACGTAGCCTGCACTAATTCTACCAGTGTTTCTGGGACTTCAGACCACTGCAGGACTGCCCAAATCAGATTTCTTGGGATCTTGTCATATGCTTTCTCCAAGTCTAGGAATGCCAATTTTGACTCTTTCCTCATCTCTAGCTTCTTCTCAGTTATCTGTCTCACTGCAAACATTGAGTCAGTTGTGCTGCATCCTGATCTGAATCCAAACTGCTCATCTTCAGTCTTACTTTCTACTACTGTATGTATCCATTTATCAGTCACCCTCTCCAGAACTTTAATGCAATGTGACAGGAGTTTGATACATCTGTACTGCCCACAGTTGTGGATGCCCCATTTGTTCTTGTACACTGGCACAAGTATGCTTACTCCCCAGTATTCTGGGATACGCCTTTCTCTCCACACTGCTATGAGTAATCTCAGGAGCCATTTCTCCCCTGTCTCATCCAGTAACTTTATAATATCGGCTGTGACCTCATCCGAGCCTGCTGCTTTCCCTGACTTCATTTTCCTTAGTGCTGTTCTTAATTCTGTGGTGAGCTCCTCCTCTTCTCTCATCATAAGCAGTGTTGGGGCAGTACAACTTCTGTGTGGTTTTCTTCATTCAGAAGCAGCTGAGAGTACTCCTTCCATCTGCCATTGATGTCCTTTAGACTGGTGAGCAGGTTGTTGTTGGCATCTGTTATGAAGGGTGTCTGACAGTCTTTTTATCTTTCTGTCTTTGCCTTGCAACCTGATACAATTTCTTTGTGACACTTATGTAGTCACTTTCCAAAAGCTGTTAGAGTGCCTCTGATGTCTTGTTCTTCGCTATTGCAAATATTTAAAATTTGTCCCTGTTTTTGGGCCTTTGCCCCTCCCATTATTTTAGACTCCGTCCAGATTTCTAGTGATAAGAGGTTGAGAGCTGCATGGGCTGCAAGTAACACAACTGGGAGGCCCAGCGCCTAGAGCTTTACCTTCCCCTTGAGATTTGGCTGAGGTCCTCCCACCAGGATGCAAGGATCAATGTGTGAGAGTTATGTCATTTGATGCCATTGTCAGATCTTTTTGTAGTATAGTATTGCATATTGCATGATGATCATCATATGGATCACTGCTGCAGTACCTTTAGTTATATGGGTTATTTCTGGAGCATTTCTCCCCGGGCCTCTGCTGAAAACAGGATCTGTGGAACCTAGTCGGACTTTCCCGGTCAACAAATGTTAAATAAATAAATAAATATTTCCTGCTAAGGATGTAACAGCCAGATGTCCTTCTATTCATATGCTGCAGTATTCATAACTTCCAGAAGTCTTGTCTCACCCCTTCGCAAGACCACATTTTTCTGGGATGCAGGATTCTAGCAGACAAAATGTTAGCCTCTCTTCCCACAGAGAAGGTACTGTTCTTGACCAATTTTCAGAACATTCTTCCACTACTGACATTGTCAGCCAGGGACATCCTACATCTCCTAGGTTATATGGCATCCACTGTCCCCATGCTACCCTTAGCCAAACTACATATGAGGAAGTTCTCATTGGTATCTAAGAGCAGTTGAGATGCAACACTCACATCCTTTAGAGTTCTTGATTCTACTCATTTGCATAAGAAGGGAACTAGATTGGTGGATCCTACAAGTTACCAAAAATCATGGTCTTACCCCTACAATCACCCCTTCTTTCCTAGAGTTATTCACAGACGCTTCAGACACAGGTTGGGGTGCAGCTCTTCAAGCCTGGAGGGTTAGAGATGTTTAGTCTCCCAAATAGGCACAGGAACATATCAATTTAAAGGAGATGAGGGCCCTAGTTTATGCCCCTCACATCTTCAAAAGTAACCTAACTGCAGGAGTACTGAGGTGGTTCACAGACAACGCCACAGCTCTTTGGTACATCAACAGGCAGGGGGGAACGAAGCCTTACATTCTGTGAAGATTAGCCCTACTCACTTGGGAATTAGCCTTACAGAACCAAATTACCCTTCAGGCAGTTTACCTCCCCTCAGCTCGGAATGTAGCAGCAGACGCTTTATGCAGGTCCATGACCCAATCCCATGAATGGATGTTGCACAGGTATGTGTTTCTGGACCTGATCCATCACTGGAGTGCACCTCGGGTAGATCTCTTTGCCGCCCCCATGAACTGACAACTTCCAAAATTTTGTGCCAGGGTCCTACATCCCCTGGTCTGGAAGATGGACTCTCTCTATATTTCTCTTGGAAGAGGATGTTTCTGTATGCATCCCCCCTTACCTCTCCTACAAAATGTTCTACTGAAGATTCAGCAGGATCAGCCAGAAATCTTGGTGACTCTCTTTTGGCAAAGGCAGCACTGTTCCCTCCTTCTCTTGCACCTAGCCAGGGGCATTCATCTCAAGTTACCCCATAGGATAGATCTACTCACACAGGACAAGGGGACCCTAGTAAATCCGCAGCTGTCAATCCTGAACCTGACTTTGTGGGTGATAAGGTTCTAATCCCTTATAGACACCTATTCCCAGAGGATGTGCTAGAAGTTCTGCAGGAGGCCAGAATACCCACTACTAGGAAGTCCTAGGTTTCCAAATGGAAAATATTTTCCAAATGGTGTCGCAAAAAGCACCTAGAGCCACTGTTAGGACAAGATCACTGGAGCATCACCTATCTGTGTGAATTGAGTAGGGCTGGCTTGTCCTACTCTTCTGTGAAGGCTCACCTTTCAGCCATTTCTGATTGTCTGCCTGTGTCTCCACCATTTGCCTCCAGGCTAGAGGTTAAACTGTTCCTAAAAGGTGTACTTTATATTAGACCACCAAGGAAACCAATATCTCCTCCTTGGAATCTCAATTTTGTGTTAGAAAAGCTTACACTTGAACCATTTGAACCCGCAAGCTCTTCTTCCTTGCAGCACTGCACTTGGAAAACTGTGTTGTTAGTCGCCATTACCTCTGCCAGGTGGGTTTCTGAGTTACAATCCCTGATAACCAATTCCCCATTCACTGTCTCATAGAGAAAGGGTTTCTTTGCATCTTAACCCTTCCTTTATGTCCAGGGTGGTAAAAGAGTTGTCCCTTAATCAGTCTGTTAATTTACCTACCTGTTTTCCTTCCCCTCAGTGTCCCAGTGAAAGAATCTTGCACACCTTGGATGTGCACAGACAACTTAGATACTATCTTGACAAACCAAACTTGTATGTGCCTCTTACTACCCAAGGGCTCTAGGTCAATCAGTTTCCAAGCAAACTATTTCCAACCAGATTTCAAAAGCAGTTTCCTTTTGCTGTCTGTCTAATGGTAAGAGCCTTACTTCTCCAGGGAAGGCTGATTCTGCAAGCGCAGTCTCTTCCTCCGGGGCCTGTTTTAAAGATTTGGACACTGCTTCTGTCCTGGAGGTAGCCACATGGTCCTCTGTCCGTACTTTCACTAAACATTACAAGCTTGACACCATCTCCAGGTTTAGGGATGGGTATGCCAGAACAATTCTACATGGGTTTGTAGAAAAAGCATCATTCTCCTCCCTACCTATCCCAAGCTTGAGCTTTGGCATTCTCCTATATAAATGCTGCAGCATATGAATAGAAGGACATAGAACAGTTGTGCAAAAATCTTAACCATAACCATAGATGTCCTTTTCTTCCATATGCTACAGTATTGCTCCCCCCACCTTCCCCCGATGCTTGCCTAGTTTTTTACTGCTGATATGATGTTCTTCGTGTTTCACTGTTGCAGTCATCACATTTGGGTTATCTGCTTGCAGTAGCCCTCTGTTGGCATGATTAACAAAGTCTTGGGTCCTGCATCATTTGCTGTCTCTTCTTCCGTGACGTCAGGTTGTCGGGGTATAAAACATGCAGCCAATGCCATTACATCAGTCTCTCTTGCCGTGCGGTGCCCGAAGCAGAAGCAGTTCACAAGTGCTGGTCGGCTGACTCCTGAAATTTTCGTTTTCGAGTTTCAGATTCAAAGTCTTCAACTAAAAGCTAAGTACCCCATTGGAGAAACTTTTTCTTGCTCTAAACCGATGTCAGTAAAAGTAAATAAGTGGATTTCTTGTGGAAAGCAAATACCTCATAAAGATTTTCATTCATACTGTGTTCCTTGCCTAGGCCCTGACCACGATGTACCTCGCTGTCGGTTTTGTGCCTTATTTAAACCATGAGCTATCCATCGTTGGTATATTTTCGCTTCTAAATATTTTGGTGCTCAGTTCAATTATCCTGATAAGTCTTCGGTAAGCCATCCGACTACTGACATTCCGAAAAAACGCAAAGATAGACAGAGCCAGGCCACCTAGGTCCAAAGCTGCCGACGATGCTTCTCCTAAGCCAGTCGCCAGTTTGCTGGTACTCACTGAGGCTCTTTCGCAGCCCCTGATACCCACTACTTCAGATTCGCAGGCCTCTACTGAGACCTATTTGGAGTCCAGTATGCCGCGAGATGCTTCAACTGTGGAACCCGCGGATGTCTCTACCTTGGATGGGTCCGGAGCCGCTGTGCAGGCACCAGCTTCTGAGGGTGTATTCAGGCCTACTGACTTGCATATTAAACTGACGCTGATGCTTAGGATTTCCTTCATCTTCGTCAGCATAGGTCTTTGGCTATACCACCTGTACTAGATATTGTTGATGTGTTTTCATAATCCAGTATGGCCCCTGATTCCTTGCCTCTAGCCCCTAGCAAACCAGACAGGTACTACAGGGTTCCTGAGTCCCACAAATACCTTTTCAAAAACCCTATTGCGGATCCTGAAACCATTTTTCAGGGGTCCAAAGGCATTAAGGCTTCTACTGCTAAAAATCCTACCCCTTCCGATAGAGACTGCAGGGCGCTGGATAGATGGGGTAAAAAGGTTTATTCTTCTGCAACCTTAGCAATCAGGGCATTAAACTGTCAAGTGCATATACTGAAATATCAACAGCATATCATGGGACTGCTTAAACAGAAAATTATTTTGATTTCTGACTGTGTGGAGAATAAAGATTTGCAGGACTTATTGTGTTCAGCTGAACAAGTTGGCAAACATACTTTGCAATGTGGTTTTGATTCTTTAGGGGCGTCTTATGGGCTGCTGATGTTCTTCGTATTTCAGTGTTGCAGTCATTACATTTGGGTAATCTGCTGGCAGGTTGCCCTCAGTCGGCCTGATTAACAAAGTCTTGGGTCCTGCGTCGGTTGCTGTCCCTTCTTTCATGATGTCAGGTCATCAGGGGTCTAAAACATGTAGCCGACGCCATTACATCAGTCTTTCTTGCTGCGCGGTGCCCGAAGCAGAAGTAGTTTGCAAGTGCCTGTTGGCCGACTCCTGAAATTTTCATTTTTGAGTTTCAGAACCGAAGTCTTCAACTAAAAGCTAAGTACTCTGTTGGGGAAACTTTTTCTTGCTCCTTACCGATGTCAATAAAAGTTAGTAATTGCATTACTTGTGGGATGCAAATACCTCATAAGGATTTTAATTTGTACTGTATTCCTTGCCTAGGTCTTGACCACAATGTACCTTGCTGTCAGTTTTGTGCAAAATTTAATCAACGCACTATTAAATGTCGGTATATTTTTGCTTCTAAATATTTTAGCTCACAATTTAATTATCCAGAAATGTCGTCGGTTAGCAATCAGAATACCTAAAAAAAACGCAAAGGAAAAGAACGAGACAGAACACACTATTAAATGTCGGTATATTTTTGCTTCTAAATATTTTATAATATATATATTCAGGGATAGCCAACCCCCTCCTTCTATGAGGCCTAGGCAAGACATTGATTATGAATCTTCTGAACAGGATTCTATTTCTTCTGACTCTTGATTTGTCTATACCTACTTATGAAGACTGATGCAGAAGATTCCATTCCATCTGCTTCTCCACCTGAGGATTTTTCATTTGGGGAAACTTTACATACCTTAAGGGAACATTTCCACTGGGAAAGTCAGGATTTCTCTAAATCTAAAAAGAGACTAAGGGATTTTCTTCTTCTTCTTCAGCATAGGCCTTTGGCTATACCTCCTGTTCTAGACATTGTTGTTGATGATTTTTCAGAATCTAGTATGGCTCCTGATTCTCTGCCTCCAGCTCCTTGTAAGTCAGACGGATACTACAGGGTTCCTGACTCCCACAAATTCCTTTTCAAAAATCCTATTGCAGATCCTGAAACCATTTCTCAGTGTCCCAAGGGCATTAAGACCTCTACTGCTAAAAATCCTTCCCCTTTCGATAGAGATTCCAGGGCGCTGGATAGATGGGGTAAGAAGGTTTACACTTCTGCAACCTTGGCAATCAGGGCTTTAAACTGTCAATTTCATATGCTTTCTTTCCCAATCCACAGAACAAGGGGGAGCGGATTCTGCATTCATTGGATGTACACAGACAACTTAGATTTTACTTAAACAAGACAATATCTCTGAGGAAATCAGAACAACTACTGGTGACTACTGGTGGCATTTGCTGCAGGGGCAGAGGGAAAGTCAATTTCAAAGCAGACTATTTCCAAATGAATAAGCCATTGCATTCATTTCTGCTATATGCACCATGGTAAAACTATCCCCCAGGGGATCAGATCTCATTCCACCAGGGCTGCATCTACTTCTACAGCCTTTCTCAGAGGTGTTCCTTCCAGAGACATTCTAGAAGCTGCTTACCTGCAGCTCAGTCCATACGTTCACCAAACATTACCATTTACATTTCTTTTCTAAATCCAGAGTTGGCTTTGCCACTGCTGTCCTGCAGGGCCTTATAGCTGGTCCTAATGCTGTATAAATCCATCCTCCCAACCATAGCTTTGGGAATCTACCCAAATGTAATGACTACAACAGTACAACAGTAAATCATGAAGAACATAGTACAGTTGTGTACACTTACCATAAATGTAGATGTTGAGTGTATTCACTGTTGCAGTCCTGGTTACCCTCCCTCCAGCCCCGTTTTCCTCTTACTATACCTCTACTTTCTTTTTCTATGCTTAAAAGCCTTTTTGGTGTATTTGCTTTTGTTTGGAGGTATATTTTTTGTGTTCATTTTTAATTTTATATATATATATATATATATATATATATATATATATTTTTTTTTTTTTCTCCCTATTTGGGGGGCACCTGACATCTGGAGCAAGAAAAACTGATGTAATGGCGTCGGCTGCATGTTTTATTCCCCTGACGACCTTACGTCATGGAAGAAGGGACAGCAACCAACGCAGGACCCAAGACTTTGTTAATCAGGCTGACTGAGGGCAACCTGCCAGCAGATTACCCAAATGTAATGACTGCAACAGTGAATACACTCTGATATCTACATTTATGGTAAGTGAACACAACTGTACTTTACAGGGTCTGTATTTAGAAGGCATGCTTGGCTTAAGGAGCAATCTCTGCCTGATCATGTTAAAGCAAAACGTTTGGATGCACCTTTACAGCAGGACTGCTTATTTGGCAGTAAGGCTGAAGAAGTTTTAAAAAATATGGAAGATAAAGCTAAATCTATGTAAACTGTGAAAGATTTCTTACAAGTGCAGCCTCCTAGATTTAGTAGGCATTGACCTACTAAGAACTGGTCCTTTCCAGCTCCTTCCAGAGCCACTACGGCCAAACCCAGACATTCCAAAACCACCAGGTTTCAGTCCCAAGGGACTTTCAGATCTAAGCAATGGGGTGCTTCCGCTTCCAAATCTGGAAACAACAAGGCACCCACCCTATGGTTAACAGTCTCCATGCCTTCCCTTTGAAATTACCAAGCACTTACCTCTTAGCCGCCCCTTTGGGGGGAAAACTGGCTCTTCATTCAAGAAACTGGCAACTTATAACCCAGGACAAATGGGTTTTAAATATAGTGCCCCAGGGATACAGATTTCATTTCCACATGCTGCCAACTCCAAACGGTTGGCCAGACCTGCCCCCAGATCAGTGAGCAGGGGCTCAGAAACAAGTACTTTCCCTCCTAAACATGGGGGCCATTCAGCTAGTACCAGAAGAGAAAAAGGGAGAAGGTTTCTATTCCAAACTTTTCCTGGTACCCAGAAAAAACATGGCATCCAATTCTGGACCTGTCTACTCTAAACACCTTTCTGGAAATTCCAAAATTCAAGATGCTGACTCTTCACCAATTACTTCCTATGCTAGGCAAGGATGCCTGGTTGGCAACTCTTGACCTAAAAGAGGCTTACTTGCATGTCCCAATCAGGGAATCTTACAGAAGATTCCTACGCTTCAAAGCAGGCTGCATGCATTATCAGTTCTCTGCACTGCCTTTTGGCTTGTCTACTGCGCCCAGGGTATTCACAAAGTGCCTGGCTCCAGTAACTGCATTTTGCAGGCAAGGAAATATTCAAATATATCCATGCCTGGACATTGTCTAATTCAGGCAGAAAACCAGGCCATTCTTCTAAAACATCTGGCATTTGTAAAAAGACTTCTAACCTGTCTAGGGTACACCATAAACGTAAAGAAATCTCAACTGGTACCCTCTCAAAAAATTACATTCCTGGGTACAAGCTTGAATACAACTGCCCAGATGGCTTTCCTTACTCCAGAAAAGCAAATTCATTTGGTGACTTACTTCAAACAGGTGGCCACAAAAACCCTGCTATCTGCAAGGCAAATACTGCAAGCCTTGGGGTTCATGGCCTCATGCATTCTTCTAATTCCATATGCAAGACTGCATATGAGAAAACTTCAGTGGTACTTCATAAGTTTATGGAGTCAACATTGTCACAGCCTGGAAAGAACAATTCCTATCATTCCTTGCCTGTACCTAGAGTTCCTATGGTGGGCAGAGGCCTGCCACCAAAACAAGGGACTGCCATTCACACCATCCCCTACCGCCCAAACCCTAACTACAGAAGCATCAGACTATGCATGGCGGGGGGGCTCATCTGGCAGGGAAGTGCATTCAGGGCAAATGGAACCCAAATCAAATGCACCTTCATATCAATCAAAAAGAAATGCTAGCTGTACAGAATGCACTGACAGCTTCAAGGACTTTTTTTATCCAGGACAATTACTGATAGACAAAACAACACCATGGTTATGTGGTACATAAACAAGCAGGGGGGTACACATTCCTACCCGGTCTGCAGACTAGCCATAGCATTGTGGAACACGGCCTTGAGCTACCAAGTACAACTACAAGCTCAATTCCTGCCAGGAAAGCAGAATGTTCTGGCAGACGAACTAAACAGAAATCTCATGGCCCCTCACGAATGGAGGAACCACGGAATTTCAACATGTTGACACGCAAATGGGGAAGCCCAGACATGGATCTTTTTGCCTCACCCCAGAACTACCAGTTGGACAAGTTTTGCACAAGAACTCCTCACAAAAAAGCCTGGAAAGTGGATGCTCTGTCCTTCAACTGGAAAATCCTATGTCTATGCCTTTACCCCTCTGCCTTTGCTCTCCAAAGTCCTACTAAAAGTCAAACAGGGCAAACCAAAAATTATTTTGATTGCTTCAGACTGGCTTCGCCAACACTGTTACCCACTCCTGCGCAGTGTGTCACACATATCTCCATGGCATGTGCCTCAGACACCTTCCTTACTGTTTCAGCAGGAGAACCAATTTCTGCACCCTTAGCTCCAAATATTGAATCTTGCAGCTTGGTTAATCACTTAAATTCATCCCTAACATCCCTCAGCAAACCTGTAATGGATGTCATTTTGGAGGCGAGAAGACCAAGTACTTGAAAATCTTATGCTGACAAATGGAAAAGATTCTGTGCCTCAAATCAATCTCAATGGATGAGCACAGCAGTGCCCAATTTACCTCAGATTTTGCAATACTTAACTGAGATGCTTCACAAGGGCCTGTCTTTTCCTTCCATAAAAAATCCATGCCTCAGCCATTTCACCTCATTGCAACACAGACCCCTCCCACTTCTCTCTTCCTCTTCTAAAGCAGTATCTCAGAGGGGCCAAAAACATGACACCACCCAGGAGAGCTCCAAACCCTGCCTGAGACCTTAACTTTGTATTGGAGAAACTCACTCTGCCTACTTTCGAGCCAGCTGCAACTGCAGACTTAAAATTCCTTTCCTGGAAAACAGCCTTCCTTTTAGCAATCACTTCAGCCAGAAAGATTTCTGAATTACAGGCCTTTATGGCAGTGGAGCCTTTCATCATCTTTCATGCAGACAGGGTGTCACTCAGGACCAATCCATCATTCATGCCCAAGGTGGTATCCAGCGTGGCTCTTAATCAGTCCATTCATTTGCCAACTTTTTTTCCCAATCCACAGAACAAGGGAGAGCGGATTCTGCATTCATTAGATGTACACAGACAACTCAGATTCTACTTGGACAGGACTAAATCTCGAAGAAAATCTGAACTGTTGTTAGCATTTGCTGCAGGGGCAGAGGGGAAGGCTATTTCAAAGCAAACCATTTCTAAATGGATAAGCCATTGTATTAATTTCTGTTATAAGCACCATGGAAAACCTATCCCCCATGGGATCAGATCTCATTCCACCACGGCTGCATCTACTTCAGCAGCCTTTTTCAGAGGTGTTCCTACCAGGGATTATCTAGAAGCTGCTACCTGGAGTTCAGTTCATACTTTCACCAAGCATTATCATTTACAATTTTTTTCTAAATCCACAGCTGGCTTTGCCACTGCTGTTTTGCAGGGCCTTATAGCTGGTCCTAATGCTGTATAAATCCATCCTCCCAACCTTAGCTTTGGGAATCTACCCAAATGTAATGACTGCAACAGTGAAACACGATGAACATAGTACAGTTGTGTGCACTTAACCATAAATGTAGATGCTCGAGTGTATTCACTGTTGCAGTCCTGGTTACCCTTCCTCCAGCCCCCTGCTTTTCTTTTACTGTACCTCTTTTATTTTGTTATGCTTAAAAGCCTTTTTTATGTATTTGCTTTTGTTTGGAGGTATATTTTTGTGTTTCTAAATTTTATGTATAGATATATATATATATATATATATATATATATATATATATATATATATATATAGACATATATTGCTCCCCATTTGGGGGGCACCTGACATCTGGGACAGGAAAAACTGATGTAATAGTGTTGGCTACATGTTTCATACCCCTAACAACCTGACGTCATGGAAGAAGGGACAGCAACCGACGCCGGACCCAAGACTTTGTTAATCAGGCAGACTGTGGGCAACCTGCCAGCAGATTACCCAAATGTAATGACTGCAACAGTGAATACACTCAAACATCTACATTTATGGTAAGTGTACACAACTGTACTTTACCCTCCTTCCAGCCCCCTGACTTCTTTTGGCTATACCTCTACTTTCCTTTATTATGCTTAAAAGCTTTTTGGTTTATTTGCTTTTTTGTTGGAGGTATAACCTTTTATTTATATATCTATCTATATATAGCTATTTATATATATATATATATATATATATATATATATATATATATATATAAGTAATTGCCTCTCATTAGGAAGGCACCTGACATCTGGGGCAAGAAAAACTGATATAATGGCATTGGCTGCATGTTTTATACCAAAGTCCTATGCACGGGGGAGTGCACGGCCAAAACCATATCAGCAAACACAAAAATTGGCCAGCAAAAGCAGACACGGATGTAAAAATATATAAGTCCTTTAATTCCAAAAAAATATTCAGACCGGTTTCGGCAAAGATTGCCTTCTTCAGTGTAGGACAAACATATGTAATGCACTGTAATCATATGTAATATATACATAGTGCTAACCAATAGGCAAACAGAAGTCATGAATATTCATAAAAAACTGATAATGTGAAATACAAATATATATCCTAAAGCCTTATGCATAAGAAAACTCAAAAAGTGAACAAGTGTAACACTTAAGTACAAAAATAAACAATATAAACAAATACCAAAAAAAGAAAGAAAACACATGAAAATGAACTAATAATAAAGATATAATGAACCATATGGTAGTGCATACTGAATAATTACATATCAAATACCTCCCAGAAAAAGGGGATGAAATGATATGGACAGATGAATACATAATAACTATCATACATACAGTATGTACATGATGAAAAATAATAAATACCCCCTAAAAAATAGGATTATATAATAGAAATACACCACAGGTGAGGAACCACAAATGAGTGAGACCTAATGCTTGACATTGACTATCCGTGAATACTTGGAGACAAAGAGACCCTAGGTATAATTATGTAATGAAAATGCACTAGTGGTAATGAACCACAAATAATTGAAACCTAATGCTAGACCTTGACTATCCATCAATGCTTAAAGACAAAAAAACTCCAGATGGTGGATCACTACAGATGATCATTGAGGCCAGGTGAAAAAAGGCCCCCAAGGGTGACAATCCAGTATTTCTCTTTATGATCCAAAAGACCATGCCAACCCTGTTTGTGACTACGATCGCCCATGATACGATCAATAATCATAAAAGAGAATTTGGCTTGTGGATGTTTGAGAGTATGTTGGTACAGGGCATTAGTAGTTTTATGATTTCTAATATCACTACGATGTTCATTAATTCTAGATCTGAGTGGCCTAGACGTTTGGCCAACATAAAATGCCCCACAGTAACAGTTGGCAAGGTACACAACCCAATCACTACCACAGTTGCCAAATATTTTAATGTTAAATACTTGACTGGTATTGCGACTTGAAAATTCCTTGGATTTATTCATCAATGAGCATGACCTACAATGTCCACAGGGAAAGGAACCCACTAACTCCACTCCATGTAATGTAAGTTGTTTATGAGTTGCCCCTCCACTACCTATGTGTTTATAATGAGATAAGTATGAACCCAATGTTTTGCCACGTTTGTAGGCAAAATGACACTGTTGCCCCAAAAGTGACCTCAGTTGGTCACTGGCAAGCAAGATATTTCAGTGTTTATTAATAGTGTTCCTTATCATGTTAATATTTCTACCAAAGGTAGTGATGAATCGAAGGGGGGCCCCCAATGTGGTGTCCCGCTCGATTTTGTATTCTAACAACTTATCCCTATTGATCCGGTTGACCCGGCATCTGGCCAAGTTTACATCCTTGTTATCGTAACCCCTGCTGGTAAATCTCTGACACAAATCCATGCACGCTGAATCATATTCCGCGCCATTTGAACAAAGGCGCTTGATACGCATGAATTGTGCCACCGGAATACTCCTGATAGTGTGGCGTGGATGCATACTGGACGTATGCAGCAAGGTATTATATTGTGGGTATTTACAGAATACCTTAGTCGATAATGTAAGGTCCTGATTCCTAATGACTGTAACATTCAAAAAATTTATGGTATTTAGATCGTACGATAGCGAGAATTCCAGTCCCCATACATTACTGTTAAGGTATTGAACAAATTCACGTAAGTAACCCAAATCTGCACGCCACACTAACCAGCAGTCATCCAGATAACATCGCCAGATGTCCATTTCAACCTGATAAATATTGTGTGAATTGTCATAAATCATGTACTCCTCAAAATGAGCCATAAAGAGGTCAGCATAAATGGGAGCGAAGGACGCTTCCATTGCTGTACCTTGCAATTGCCAATAACATTGGCCTTGAAAATAGAAAACATTTTTATTGAGTACATGTTCTGACAAACAAATGAGTAGAGTGTTAAATCCCGGTGTGTACAAATTTGCCCTGTTGAGCCAATATTGAAGAGATTGGAGGCCTGCCCAATGTGGAATACTGGTGTATAAAGCCTTGACGTCCAAAGTACACATATACCACCCTGATTCTATGGATAATCTGTAGGAATTGGGTTGTGTCCTGCAACCTAGCCCTGACCAAGCCCAACAGGGGTTTAAGATATTTGGTGAGAAAGGCTGATACAGGTTCAGTTAGTGATCCTATTCCGGAGACAATAGGTCTGCCAGGAGGTTTGATTATAGATTTATGAATTTTTGGCAAAAGGTATAGAATCTGTTTACAGGGTTCTGATAAAATCAAAGAAGCAAGACAGTTTTTAGTAATAATCCCCTCCTCAAAAGCAAGATTAAGAAAGGAATCAATTTCCTCTCTAAACTGCGGAGTGGGATCTATGGACATATGCATATAGCAAGTTTTATCTGATAGTTGTGACAACCCCTCCTGTATATAATCATCTGAATTAAGTACCACCACAGCGCCTCCCTTATCAGCTGGGAGAACCGCTATATCTTTGTTGTTACGTAGTTCATCCAATGCCAACGTATCACCTGTTGTAAGATTATTTTGTAACATAATGTGGCCATGATTTTCAAAGTGGAGGTCACTCAATACAGATTCCATGAAAATCGAAACATATTTGTTCATAGGTGGTTGAAACAAAACTCATCGGATGTATGTGAACCATCCTGTGCAAAAAACAATTTCAAATTGAGATTACGACAGAAAGCCTGAAGATCCTGAATAATATGATATTCTTGAGAAAAAAAAGCTGGTATTTAGCTGAGACCCTTATTCAGTAAGGCTGTTTGTTCCTCCGATAACACGGTTCTAGAAAGATTCAGAACATTTTGATTTGATACCTGGGTTGTAACTAAGTCAGAAAATTGTTGAGTAACCCCTGGAAAGAGATGTCCGGAGGTTCTTTTCTTGTGCTTCCTGCCCCCCCGATGCCCTGTGCCATGTCTAAAGGGATGTTTTTATTACTTTTCTTTCTGTTGGGTGACCCCCTATCAGAAATCCCCTCACTATCCGTAAAGGAAGAATCATCCCCCGATGTACTATTAAAGGAACTATCCCTGTTTTTTAAAATAGATCTAGGCCTCTTCTTGGTATGACTGGGCCCCAACCTTGTTTGGTCAGTATCAGCAAATCTGACAGAGCGACTGAACTCAAAGGGTCTACCCCTTTGGTAATCTGAAAAGTCTCTATGGAATTTTTTTAATTTTACGTTCCTTTACGATCTTTTCATGTTCAGTCAGGTCTTTTGATAATTTTTTAATATTATCTTGATATTTGGGAGAAGATTCAAATTTGCTAACATCTGAACATAATGTCTTAATTTCTTGTATGTTCATATCAACAATCCTTTCATAATATTGTAATAATATATTCACAAATAGCATGGACCCCACCTGTAACGCTTTCTTCCAGTCCTGATTTAACTTGTCATCTGGTCTCCTCACTAAGGGTTGAAGGCGTATTCTAAGCCCCCTTGGGGCCATTTTCTGGGTAGAATAGGCTCAAAACAATTTAAGATGCCAAATATTGGATCTTAGTGTTTTAAATCCCTTGGTAAGGGAATGAAAAAACATATCACAATCCACAGATATTGACTGTTCAGTAGTGTCCGGATCATTGCTTGGTGGGGTGTTAATCCCAAAAAACACCTATGTCCTGCCTATCAGCACATAATCCGGACAAAATAGTATCCAGGTCCATGCTGTGAATAAAAATCCAGAGTGGCCCACACCACCGGGAGAACAGATTCTAAAAAATAGTTTGGGAAACCCAAGGGTACCAAAAAGAGGCCAAGGTCCCCGTAATAATTGTGTTCCAAATCAGAGAAAAAGATATTCCCAATAGATGGCACCAAGACCAAGCGAAAAGGGCAGGAAACACACAAAATTACAAAAATAAGTTTCAAAAATTTGGTCAATTCCAATACCAAGGAATGGACTAATAGACACAATTATGTATAATTCAGACCAATATGATATCAATGTACATTACCAAAAAGAACAGCCACATTTTTAATCATAAACTGGAATAAAGTTTCCATATACCAAATGACAGACTGCTCAAAAAATAGTGAATAAATAACTAGGTCTTGTCTTGCTTCAGGTTAGCGCTAGGGTCTGCAATAAAGAAATAATCCAATAAAAAACACACAACAAAACCCCAGCGTGAGCAGGTGCTGATTCTCTTAAAAGTACAGTCCAACAAAACACTGAAGATAGAAGTTGATGTAGCTAAAATCACTGTTTATTCCAAAAATATGAAGTCAGATAAGCGCTTTCGCATTACTGCTTCATCAGATCTAAGACAATTCAACAGAGTGCACATCTCATTAAATACTGTAAAGATCAATCAGCAATTCAACAATCTGTGTAAAAACTCATAAACATTTCAAAGGGAAATGCTCTTTGAACATAGAATATATGTAGAAAATACTCTTACAGTGAGTGTACTTATCGAACATAAAAGCAAAAGCAAACATTGAGCTAAAACACTGTTAAGAACCAATGTTTCTATGTTAAAAATATATAAATATATGCTGATAAAAAATGGAATTGCCATATATAAGACATAATGCTCAAAATATGCATAAGATAAATAGAAAAGAAGGATAAAAACATATGTGAAATACTGTCTGCTACTCTCATAAATCTCATAAAACAATACTCTCATAAATTACTAGCCTTTCAAGGTCTTAAATACCTAAGTAACACCTTGGACATTCATTGATTCAGAACATAGTTGGTTCCATCTGTTCTGAAATTTGAATCTATAGGGTTTCGATAGCCACACTGTATTGGGTCATTCTTTTTTGGGGGGGATTATAGTGATATTGTTGGCTTTTGTGGTCTGTTTGGGCCCCTTTGATGTACTGACCCTATAACTACAGAATTTGACATTCTTTAGACATGTTTACATGGTACTATTGTAATTACATTTCCTTTTTACTGCTGACTGAGTTATATTTTCTTGCTAGACACCCCATTATCATAGTACATTATTTGTACCATTAGGCAAAGTTCCATTTGAGCCATTGTGGCGTTTTTTACATTGAGCTCACGGCATTTCAGATATAATAGTGTAGTTAGCTTTAATGCCACCTTTTTGGCTGAACAGTTAATAACATTCTTTCTTGGTAGTTTCATTTATGTGATGTCAGGCATTATATATGTAGTAGCTAATTTTTGTATTATTAGCATAGAGCATTGTTGATGGTTATTGCATATATTGACTCACTATTATTATACTGTGTTGCTGGTTTGGTTTTGCCATTTTAGGAAATAGACTTAGTATTATAGTTGATTCCTGTCCTTTCAAGATTTGGACTATTCACACTGTTTAGACAGTTGTACTATAAATGTATTACTTATATTGATACCAATATACGTGGAGCCAAATCCATATTCTTAAATTGGGACTCCATACTATAATACTTTTATCCGAGCCCATAACATTACTCTGCATATTGCTTTAATATTCAGATTAGTGTCAATTAATGTTTTGTTTTTTTGGATTCACATCCACTGCTTGGTCCCACAGAATAAAGGGTCTTAGGATCTACTTTTTGAGCAGTCTGTCATTTGGTGTATGCAAATTTTATTCCAGTTTATAATTATAAACGTGGCTGTTCTTTTTGGTAATTTACATTGATATCATATTGGTCTGAATCATATATCATTGTGTCTACTAGTCCATTCCTTGGTATCAGAATTGACCAATTCTTTGAAACTTATTTTTGTAATTTTGTGTGTTTCCTGCCCTTTTCGCTTGGTCTTGGTGCCATCTATTGGGAATATCCTTTTCTCTGATTTGGAACACAATTATTACGGGGACCTTGGCCTCTTTTTGGTACTCTTGGGTTTCCCAAACTATTTTTTAGAATCTGTTCTCCCGGTGGTGTGGGCCACTCTGGATTTTTATTCACAGCATGGACCTGGATTCTATTTTGTCCGGATTATGTGCTGATAGGCAGGATATAGGTGTTTTGGGGATTAACACCCCACCAAGCAATGATCCGGACACTACTGAACAATCAATATCTGTGGATTGTGATATGTTTTTTCATTCCCTTACTAAGGGATTTAAAACACTAAGATCCAATATTTGGCATCTTAAATTGTTTCGAGCCTATTCTACCCAGAAGATGGCCCCAATGGGGCTTAGAATACGCCTTCAACCCTTAGTGGGGAGACCAGATGACAAGTTAAATCAGGACTGGAAGGAAGCATTACAGGTGGGGTCCATGCTATTTGTGAATATATTATTACAATATTATGAAAAGATTGTTGACATGAACATACAAGAAATTAAGACATTATATTCAGATGTTAGCAAATTTGAATCTTCCCCGAAATATCAAGATAATATTAAAAAAATTATCAAAAGACCTGACTGAACATGAAAAGATCGTAAAGGAACGTAAAATCAAAAAATTCCATAGAGACTTTTCAGATTATCAGAGGGGTAGATCCTTTGAGTTCAGTCGTTCTGTCAGATTTGCTGATACTGACCAAACAAGGTTGGGGCCCAGTCGTACCAAAAGGAGGCCTAGATCTATTCTAAAAAACAGGGATAGTTCCTTTAATAGTACATCAGAGGATGATTCTTCCTTTACGGATAGTGAGGGGATTTCTGATGGGGGGTCACCCAACAGAAAGAAAAGTAATAAAAACATCCCTTTAGACGTGGCACAGGGCATCGGGGGGGGCAGGAAGCACAAGAAAAGAACCTCCGGACATCTCTTTCCAGGGGTTACTCAACAATTTTCTGACTTAGTTACAACCCAGGTATCAAATCAAAATGTTCTGAATCTTTCTAGAACCGTGTTATCGGAGGAACAAACAGCCTTACTGAATAAGGGTCTCAGTTATATACTAGCGTTTTTTTCTCAAGAATATCATATTATTCAGGATCTTCAGGCTTTTTGTCGCAATCTCAACTTGAAATTGTTTTTTGCACAGGAGGGTTCACATACATCCGATGAGTTTAGGTTTGGTAGATCTGTGTTTCAACCACCTATGAACAAATATGTTTCGATTTTCATGGAATCTGTATTGAGGGACCTCCACTTTGAAAATCATGGCCACATTATGTTACAAAATAATCTTACAACAGGTTATAAGTTGGCAATGGATGAACTACGTAACAACAAAGATATAGCGGTTCTCCCAGCTGATAAGGGAGGCGCTGTGGTGGTACTTAATTCAGATGATTATATACAGGAGGGGTTGTCACAACTATCAGATAAAACTTGCTATATGCATATGTCCATAGATCCCACTCCGCACTTTAAAGAGGAAATTGATTCCTTTCTTAATCTTGCTTTTGAGGAGGGGATTATTACTAAAAAATGTCTTGCTTCTTTGATTGTATCAGAACCCTGTAAACAGATTCTATACCTTTTGCCAAAAATTCATAAATCTATAATCAAACCTCCTGGCAGACCTATTGTCTCCGGAATAGGATCACTAACTGAACCTGTATCAGCCTTTCTCACCAAATATCTTAAACCCCTGTTGGGCTTGGTCAGGGCTAGGTTGCAGGACACAACCCAATTCCTACAGATTATCCAGGATACCCAGTTAGAATCAGGGTGGTATATGTGTACTTTGGACGTCAAGGCTTTATACACCAGTATTCCACATTGGGCAGGCCTCCAGTCGCTTCAATATTGGCTCAACAGGGCAAATTTGTACACACTGGGATTTACCACACTACTCATTTGTTTGTCAGAACATGTACTCAATAAAAATGTTTTCTATTTTCAAGGCCAATGTTATTGGCAATTGCAAGGTACAGCAATGGAAGCGTCCTTCGCTCCCATTTATGCTGACCTCTTTATGGCTCATTTTGAGGAGTACATGATTTATGACAATTCACACAATATTTATCAGGTTGAAATGGACATCTGGCGACGTTATCTGGATGACTGCTGGTTAGTGTGGCGTGCAGATTTGGGTTACTTACGTGAATTTGTTGAATACCTTAACAGTAATGTATGGGGACTGGAATTCTCGCTATCGTATGATCTAAATACCATAAATTTTTTGGATGTTACAGTCACTAGGAATCAGGACCTTACATTATCGACTAAGGTATTCCGTAAATACCCACAATATAATACCTTGTTGCATGCATCCAGTATGCATCCATGCCACACTATCAGGAGTATTCCGGTGTCACAATTCATGCGTATCAAGCGCCTTTGTTCAAATGGCACGGAATATGATTTAGCTTGCATGGATTTGTGTCAGAGATTTACCAGCAGGGATTATGATAACAAGGATGTAAACTTGGCCAGATGCCGGGTCAACCGGATCAATAGGGATAAGTTGTTAGAATACAAAACAGAGCGGGACACCACATTGGGGGCCCCCCTTCGATTCATCACTACCTTTGGCAGAAATATTAACATGATAAGGAACACTATTAATAAACACTGGATTATCTTGCTTGCCAGTGACCAATTGAGGTCACTTTTGGGGCAACAGTGTTGTTTTGCTTACAAACGTGGCAAAACATTGGGTTCATACTTATCTCATTATAAACACATAGGTAGTGGAGGGGCAACTCATAAACAACTTACATTACATGGAGTGGAGTTAGTGGGTTCCTTTCCCTGTGGACATTGTGGGTCATGCTCATTGATGAATAAATCCAAGGAATTTTCAAGTCGCAATACCAGTCAAGTATTTAACATTAAAATATTTGGCAACTGTGGTTGTGATTGGGTTGTGTACCTTGCCAACTGTTACTGTGGGGCATTTTATGTTGGCCAAACGTCTAGGCCACTCAGATCTAGAATTAATGAACATCGTAGTGATATTAGAAATCATAAAACTACTAATGCCCTGTACCAACATACTCTCAAACATCCACAAGCCAAATTCTCTTTTATGATTATTGATCATATCATGGGCGATCGTAGTCACAAACAGGGTTGGCATGGTCTTTTGGATCATAAAGAGAAATACTGGATTGTCACCCTTGGGGGCCTTTTTTCACCTGGCCTCAATGATCATCTGTAGTGATCCACCATCTGGAGTTTTTTGTCTTTAAGCATTGATGGATAGTCAAGGTCTAGCATTAGGTTTCAATTATTTGTGGTTCATTACCACTAGTGCATTTTCATTATATAATTATACCTACGGTCTCTTTGTCTCCAAGTATTCACGGATAGTCAATGTCAAGCATTAGGTCTCACTCATTTGTGGTTCCTCACCTGTGGTGTATTTCTATTATATAATCCTATTTTTTAGGGGGTATTTATTATTTTTCATCATGTACATACTGTATGTATGATAGTTATTATGTATTCATCTGTCCATATCATTTCATCCTCTTTTTCTGGGAGGTATTTGATATGTAATTATTCAGTATGCACTACCATATGGTTCATTATATCTTTATTATTAGTTCATTTTCATGTGTTTTCTTTCTTTTTTGGTATTTGTTTATATTATTTATTTTTGTACTTTAAGTGTTACACTTGTTCACTTTTTGAGTTTTCTTATGCATAAGGCTTTAGGATATATATTTGTATTTCACATTATCAGTTTTTTATGAATATTCATGACTTCTGTTTGCCTATTGGTTAGCACTATGTATATATTACATATGATTACAGTGCATTACATATGTTTGTCCTACACTGAAGAAGGCAATATTTGCCGAAACCGGTCTGAATATTTTTTTGGAATTAAAGGACTTATATATTTTTACATCCGTGTCTGCTTTTGCTGGCCAATTTTTGTGTTTGCATGTTTTATACCCCTACTCACAAAAGAAGAGAGAGCTACCAACGCAGGACCCAAGATTTTGTTAATCAGGCCAACTGAGGGCTGCTGCAAGCAGATAACCCAAATGTGATGACTGCAACAAGTGAATACACTCGAACATCTACATTTATGGTAAGTGTACACAACTGTACTTTCCTCACCTAGGATCTCAGGCTGGTATTGAGCGGCATACAGTTCTGCGGTAGGTGCATGCTGACATATGCTTTATATGACATCTCTTTATGGCTGATGTATGCGTGATGTTGTGCGGCATAGCATGTACCTCACAGTAGCATATAGACTTTTTGATACTGGCTGGATGTATGAGTCAGCCGGAGGCTGGAAGTAGGATAGAAGAGAAGGGCATCTATGGTTATGGTAAGATTTTACACAACTATTCTTCTTCCACATCTCTAGCGCAACTTCCACTCACTAAAGCCATTAGTCCACTTGAGCTGAGCTGACTAAAAAGGAAAGTTTGGGTGCCAAACCCACCAGAGATTTCCTGCCACTGAAGAATGCTTCCCTTGATGGCTTTCAAGGATTGATAGTCTGCTAACATGTTCCATTGCTGGGTAGATAGATTTGCTTCAAGGAAATAACTTCTATCTTGCTTTTTTGTCAGAAATTGTGCTTTTTCTATATAATTATAGTTTTAAAGTTATGAAAAAGTGTTTTAATGACTTTCACATAACTTTTAATTACTTTTAAACTGGAGCATCACTTTTTTTTCCTTTTGTGGTTAAAAACTTGTTAAAACTAATTTATGACTATTTTTTTCAAAGTAAAAGTTGTATTATTTTATTTTTGAAGGCTGGGGTAAGTGTTTGTTTAAAGTGCTTTTTACTGTGTTTTTACAGGTGAAAGTTACTTTTTTTTACTACTTGCCTGTTTTAGCAACTATTGCTGTCAGACTTCCCCAGTATAATCAAGAGTTTCGATTTAACCATGCGTAACTGCCTTCTTTATAACACAAGCCAGTATATATAAAAAAAAAAAAAAAATTGCTAAGCAGCCTTTGCGACCACAACAGGCTGCTAAAAGTGCTTTAGCCATAGGTGGGCAATTCTACTGTGGCAATGTCTGGTTTTTTAGTCCATTCATTTTTTTTCCTGGCTCCCCCTGGTGTAGTTCTTACACAGCCACCATGTCCTGGGGGTTAGACAACATCCTCTGTAGCTATCTGATTACCCTTGGCAGGCAAAGGAGAGCTACTTTTGTTGGTCTTGGAATAAGGTGAAGGGAATACCACTCTGCCTAGGCAGAATGCTATACCTATCCATAGGCAGGTTTTTCCTGGCAAACTTGGGTCTGCTTCAAAAATCCTGTGAAAAAGGAACAAAGCTTTGACATATTTCTTCTTTTATTAGTATTAGCTCAGGTATTAGTTCAGGCTGTTGCTGTTTCCAGTTTAGATGTTTCTGGTAAAGGAAAAGTAGAATGTCCTCCTGCTGTCATGTTGCAGTATTCTCACTGTAGAACTTCTCTGCCGGACGTTCGGGTCGTCTGAGGTGGAGGATCCCACAGTATTCTCACTTTGGGATCATCCGCCTCAGGCGACCCGAACATCCGGCTCCTATGCAAAAGTTTAAGCCTGGTTGCTGTTAGGTGCGTGGGACATCACAAGCAAGTCCATGAACTGTGAGCCTTAATTGTGATGTCTGCATGCACAGACCTCAGAACTTCTCTGCCCCAGTCGAATGTCAGCTTGCTCGCCTTGCTCCACGCTTAGAAGACGTCTTCAGATAAGTACCCCATTGGGGAATTTTTTGTTTCTCTCTTAGGCTTAAGTTGCTGTTGCTCCCTTTTTAATTAGCTGATGTCATGTAGAAGGGGGAAATGTAAGTGCGGCCACCAGATTCCACACATCGTGGAATCCACCATGAGCTTTGCTTAGGCCAATCCCACCACCATACGACTTGCAGCATGTGCCAGTTGTTCATCTTTAAAAACCTACATAGCCGTCTGGCAGCCTTGAAACTTTTCATGGAAAACCAGTGACTAAAGTGATCAGGCCTAGGCATGGAGCCGAAGTCAGCTGTTTAGGTGGAGCCGCCTAAAAAGAAGGCCAAGACATTGGACATCCTGCCAGCCACTGTAGACTTCGACAGGTACCTTTTTTGAAGCTGCCCTAAAATCTCCAGTCATCACATCTACAGAGGTTTCTCCGACATCTGCTTTGGCTGATGTTCAGGGGAAACTGGGCTTCACTGGAGAGCTGCCCACAGGGCCAGAACAGGACTCTTCTCCCACAGGCCAGATGCCAGATCCTAGGCCTTCTCCTTCACAAACAGCCACTAAGATGAGTCCTCTTAAGTGGAAGCAAAAAACCAAACATATAACTACTTCAGCTGAAGACCAGCCAGACTGGCAAACGTTTCCCAGTCTTTGGTACAGGACTTTATGACTCTTAGGCCCACAGCTTCACTTGCTCCTACCTTGCCTGTTCTCAGCCATAGGCCTGGGTCAGCTTCTTCCATTCCCCCTACTCAAACTCTAGAGGAAGATTCCTCTTCCTCCTCCTCAAATGATATACCTTCTATCTAGCTTCTCCCCTGGACTACTACTACCCAGATGAGGACTTCTTGGAAGGGGACTCCCCTCCTGAAGATATTTCTTTTGGGGCGACTATTTCCAAAATGAAAATGTATTTCAAATGAGATGCCAGATGGATGACTGAGGTACAAAAGAGGTACTTTTAACTGCTTCAGATGGAGTCACCCTCTCCCTCTGCTATTCCTCCTGTGATTCCAGCGTAACTGGATGCATTTGCTTCAGCCCCCAAAACCCCTGAATCACAGCCCCCCGCTCCCAAGAGAACCTGACAGGTTTTACAAAGTCCCTGATGACCACAAGTACCTCATTAAGCCACCTATGGCAGACCCTGCAGTCATTGCAGTGGCACCAGATAAACAATCCAGACAAATCCCCTCTTCCTCCCTTCTGCCATCTGACAAGGACAGTAAGGTCCTGGACAGACTGGGGATAAAGAGTTACACTTCTTCCACACTAGCCTTCAGGCAATCAATTGTCAGACCAACATGATCAAATATATTCTAGACGTGGTTGCCCAGGTAACTTCCTTGCTTTCTTCCCTGCCCGACTCACCTAATAAAACACAGGTAGCATCTAAGCTCTCCATAGCAGCACAGGTTACCAAACATTCTATAAAGTACAGCTGTTATGCTTCAGTCAGATCTGCTGCCTCAGCCTCTGTACTGTGCAGATAATCCTGGCTGAGGCCCCCTGCACCCCTAGACGATAAATTCCTGTTTGGCAAACAGTCCACTGAACTGTTCAAAAGCCTCCAGGAAAAAAGCAAAGAACTTCAGGACCTCAAAAATTTATTGGTCTTGCCTTACCAAAGTTTTATCTAAACTACCCAGGTAATCCCACCTTTGTCAGGAGGGCTCCTGACCCATTCTCCTCCTCTTCCTCAAGGCACTTAAAGGATCTAAAAAGACTCCTTCCCCCAGGACAGCCTCTTCACAACCCACCCCCAGGCAGCCCTTTCCAGATAGAAACAACAGTGCATGACTGCCTAAGCCACCTACCCCTCTCCACCCGCCTCTCTTACTGTCTACCCATTTGGAAAGATGTCCCCTCAGACCGCTGGGTCTTATCAATAGCGGAAAAAGGGTACTTTATGACCTGCAGGAAAATACCTTACTATAAGGCACAGCCTTCCCTCCAAAAAAACAGGTACATTTAATTCTCCAGATCATTCAAGATCTGTTCTTGCAAGGGACCCATAGAAAGGGTCCCCTCAGGCCAAGAAGGTAGGGGTTTCTACTCCAGACTTTTTCTACCGTATTTCTTTGTAAATAAGACCTAACCAGAGAATAAGGCCTAGCATGGTTTTCCAGGGTGGTCGTGATATAAGCCCCAGTTAAGATTGTCAACAACACACAACGGACATGTTGAATTATAAAATATTATTGACACCTGTTGACTGAGGTTATCATACTCCCTCGCCATTTTTGGACAGTTCGGACACCCAACTTCTCTTTGCAGAAAGTCGTAAGATTCTTTCCCTGGGAGTCCTCCACGATTCTTACTGTAACCCTAATCACCACTCACACTTGATGGTTGAGATCCTTGGCCCATAAACACTGGCAGGTGTACTTTGGTCAAAATGTAGACAACGTGCGTAAAGTGCGCGCACTTGATAATGAATGGCTGTTGTCTTCTTAACTGTCGCCATTTTGTGTTGCCACTCCGGTCTCATAAGTCTTCAGTTACCCTCCCCCAGTCTAGATGAGTGCAAAAAGAAAAAGCTGTTCCATCAAGTACAAGAACGGATTCGTGGAGGACTCCCGAGGAAAGAATTTGATGGCTTTCTGCAAAGAGAAGAAGTTAGATCTCCAAATGGTCTGAAAATGGTGTGCAGCGTACGACAGCCTCAGTCAACAGGCTGACGAGGTAAATGCTAAGAAGTGCAAGTGTGGATCAGGTCGGCAACCATTATTTCCTGAGCTGGAAGACATCTGTGAATGGATTGCTAATAGGAGTGCAAAGGCTTTGGTTGTGTGCAGGGCTGATATTCAAGCATTTGCCCTTGCAATGGCACCACAGTTAAAAATATCCCCAGAAGAATTCAAAGCATCACAACATTGGCTGGATGACTTCCTTCAGCGATATGGACTTTTAAGAAGAACAACAACACTCTTCAAGCTGGAAGATACTGACTTCCTTTGTTGATAGCATCGACTTTTTTAAATACCAACTCTCCAACATGATTGCTGTGGATGAAACTGCAGTGTTTATGGGCCAAGGATCTCGAACAACAATTGATCAGCGGGGTGCCTGATCCATCTACATTCTCTCCACTGGTTACGAGAGTGAACGTGTTACCTGTATTTTGGCAATTCGTCTAGATGGAAAGAAAACCCCCACCTTAATCATTAGTAAGGGCAAGAAAGATGAGATTGAACGTGTTTCAGGCATTTATATTCTTGAAATCGAAAAAGCCTGGTGCACACAATCAGTTATATGCAAGTGGGTCGATGTAATGCTGCCACTTGTTTTGCAAGGTGGCAAAAGAGGTCTGCTGGTCTGGGATTCAGCCAGCACTCACCACGCTAAAGACATGAAGAAATTCCTTGCACAGAGAAGAATAGATCAAATAATGATTCCCGCAGGAATGACTGCCTATCGCCAGACTCTTGATATTGCAATAAACAAGCCATTCAGGGACCATTTGTGCATGGAACTCAATGACTACATTGAAAATAGAATGGAGAGAAATCAGCATGGAAACTTTGTGAAGCCTAGCCTGCAAGAGGTCGTGACTTGGGTGAAAAATTCATAGGATAAAATCACTGACAGCTGTGTTGCCAATGTACTATGAGCAGGCTACTTGGACAAGCAGTGCTCATTTAAGGAGAGCTCTATTGCTAGGCATGACAGATTGGGGCCAATGGTTCTGCAGGAAATGGAGTTGCAAGAAATTCAGGCCGGAATTCGGGGGCTGGAGACTTATGACAATGTTCCAGAAGAAGATGACATGACTGTATTTGAATAACTTTTCTGTTATCGGGGCAACAGAATGGATTGCTTCTGCTTTCAGTTTTATTCCCCTCCTCCAATACGCATGTATTGAGATTTTTCTGCACTTTCTGCTAAGCATGAAATATTGTACTCTGAAAGCCAAGCTGTAGATATTCTGAAGCTGAAATGTTTGTTGCACTGTTTATGTAGAATTCTCACACAACTGTTAACACGTTACGTAGAACTGTTGCCAAATAACAGAAAAGTACCAAATAAATGTCAATTTGTGTACATGAATAAATGTAGATTGTTGTACGGGGGGGTAAATAAGGCATCCCCTGCGTACTTCGGCAGGGGAAAGAGTATAAGACCTTGTCTTATTTTCAGGGAAATATGGTAGTACCAAATAAGGATGGCCCTTGGAGGCCCATTCTGGACTTGACCCTGCTAAACCCTTTCCTGCAGGTCCCTTCTTTCTGAATGTTATCCCGTTCAAACCCTTATTTCCACTACTGCCACCCAAGGCATTCATGGCCTCTTTGGACCTGAAGGAGACATATCTCGACATTCTCATTCACCCAAACTACAGAAGGTTTTTACACATTGCTGTACTTTCCTCACATTTTCAGTTTACTGCCTTACCCTTTGGTTTATCTACTGCACCAAGGGTCTTCACAAAGTGTCTAGCCCTAGCAGTAGCCTACTGCGGAACAAAAGGCATATAGATTTACCCTTACCTGGATCACCTTGTTCTTCGTGTTTCACTATTGCAGTCATCACATTTGGGTTATCTGCTTGCATTAGCCCTCAGTCGGCCTGATTGGCAAAGTCTTGGGTCCTGCGTCGGTTGCTGCCTCATCTTCCATGACGTCAGGTAGTCAGGGCTATAAAGCATGCAGCCGACTCCATTACATCAGTTTTTCTTGATGTGCGGTGCCTGAAGCAGAAGCCGTTCGCAAGTGCCGGTCGGCCGACTCCTGAAATTTTCGTTTTCGAGTTTCAGAACAGAAGTCTTCAACTAAAGCTAAGTACCCCATTGGGGAAACTTTTTCTTGCTCTAAACTGATGTCAGTAAAAGTCAATAATTGTATTTCTTGTGGAAAGCAAATACCTCATAAAGATTTTCATTCGTACTGTATTCCTTGCCTAGGCCCTGACCACGACATACCTCGCTGTCGGTTTTGTGCCTTATTTAAACAATGACCTATTCGTCGTCTGTATATTTACGCTTCTAAATATTTTGGTACTCGGTTCAGTTATCCAGATATGGCTTCAGTAAGCCACCCAACTACCGACATTCTGAAAAAACGCAAAGGTAAAGACAGAGACAGGCTGCCTAGGTCCAAAGCTGCTGACAACGCTTCTCCTAAGCTAGTCGCCAGTTCGCTGGTACTCTGTGAGGCGCTTTCGCAGCCCCTGATACCCACTACTTCAGATTTGCAGGCCTCTACTGAGACCCATTCGGAGTCCGGTATGTGGAACTTGCGGATGTCTCTACCTTGGATGGGTCAGGAGCCGCTGTGCAGGCACTGGCTTCTGAGGGTGTATTCAGGCCTACTGACTTGCATATTAAACCGACGCTGTCTTCTTCTTCAAGGCCTAAAACTCGATCCATGCCTAGAAAACAGACACCCAGACTGCATGGTCAGGCCTCTCTATGCTTAAAAAACAAATGATAAGAATGGCTAAAGACCTTATTACTTTAATCAGGGGAAGCCAACCTTCTCTCTCTAAGAGACCTAGGACTGAATTTGCTTATGATTCTTCTGATCAGGATTCTGAAATTTCTGTTTCCTCTGATGACCAGGATTTACCCTTATCTACCTGTGAGGATTCTGATGCAGAGGACTCTATTCCCTCTGCTTCCCCTCCACAGGATTTCTATTTTGGTAAAACATTGCATACTCTTAGGGAGCATTTTCACTGGGAAAGCCAGGATTACTCTGATTCTAAAAAGAGGCTTAGGGATTTCTTATTCCTGCCCCAACACAGGCCTTTAACTCTTCCCTGTACTGGACTTTGTTGATGATGCCTTTTCGGAGTCTAGTTTGGCCCCTGACTCCTTACCTCCTGCTCCCAGAAAACCAGATAGATATTACAGGGTTCCTGACTCTCACAAGTTCCTCTTTAAAAATCCTACTGCGGATCCTCAGACCATTTCAAAGGGACACAAGGGCATTAAGGCTACTACTGCCAAAAATCCTACCCCCTCTGATAAGAGATTCCAGGGCGCTGGATAGATGGGGTAAGAAGTTGTACACTTCGGCAACTTTGGCCATTAGGGCCTTAAACTGCCAGTTTCATATGTTAAAGTATCAGCAGCATATTATTGGATTGCTTAAACAGAAAATAATGTTGATTCCTGACTGTGCTGAAAATAAGGATTTACAGGATTTAATGCATTCTGCGGAACAAGTTGGAAAACATACTTTGCAATGTGGTTTTGATTCACTAGCGGCATCTTGCAGGGCTGCTGTTACTGGGTCTGTACTTAGAAGGCATGCTTGGCTTAAGGAGCAGTCTTTGGCAGATCATGTTAAAGCTAAATTGCTGGATGCTTCCTTAAACCAGGATAGCCTTTTTGGCAACAACGCAGAAGTACTTAAAAAGATTGAGAAAAAAGCTAAATTTATACAAACTGTTAAAGATTTCCTGCAAGTACAGCCTCCAAGATTTAGTAGGCATTGGCCACCAAAAATTGGTCCTTTCCTGCCTCTTCCAGGCCTTCTCAGTCCAAACCCAGAACCAGCAGAACACTCAGGCTTCATTCCCAAGGTATGCACAGGACTAAGCAGTGGGGGGCTCCCACTTCCAAAGCAGGGAGTAGTATGACTCCCCCTTATGGTAAACTGTCTCAATGACTTAACTTTACAACTTCCAAGCCCTTCTCAACTGACTTCTCCTGTAGGGAGAAAGATTGCTCTGCAGGCAAAAAACTGGGAACTCATTACCCAGGACAAATGGGTTTTAAATGAAGTTTCCCAAGGTTACAGTTTCCACTTCCACACTTTACCAACCCCAAATGGTTGGCCAGATCTACCCCTCAATCAGTGGGCAGAGGCTCAAAAGCAAGTTCTCTCTCTCTCAAGTATAAGGGCTATTCAAACTGTCCCATAAGAGGAAAGGGGACAAGGTTTCTACTCAAGACTTTTTCTGGTGCCCAGACAAGACAACTCCTGGCGTCCTATCCTGGATCTCTCTATCCTAAACACTTTTTTGGTGCTCCCAAAATTCAAGATGCTAACTCTTCACTAGTTGCTTCCTATGCTAGGCAAGGATGCCTGGTTGGCAACACTGGATTTAAAGGAATCTCCCTGCACATCCCAATCAGGGAATCTTGCAGAAGATACCTACGCTTCAAAGCAGGCTTCATGCACTATCAGTTCTCTGCCCTGCCCTTTGGCTTATCTACTGCGCCCAGGGTATTCATAAAGTGCCTAGCTCAAGTCATTGCATTTTGCAGGCAAAGGAATATTCAAATATACCCATACCTGGACGATTGTCTAATTCAGGCAGAAAGCCAGGACATACTATTGAATCATCTGGTGTTTGTACAAAAAGTGCCAACTTCTCTGGGGTACACCATAAATAAAAAGAAAACACCTCTGGTACCCTGCCAACAAATTGTATTCCTGAGAGCAAGCTTGAACACACCTTCCCAGATGGCTTTCCTCATGCCAGAGAAACAAGTTCATTTGACAGCTTACTTCAAACTAATGCCCACAAAGACCCTGCTATCTGCAAGACAAATACTGCAAACCTTGGGGTTCATGGCCTCCTGAATTCTCCTAATTCCATAAGCAAGACTGCATAGGAGGAAACTACAATGGTATCTAAAAAGCCTATGGTGGCAACATTCTTAGGATCTAGAAGCAATGATTCCTATCATACCTTGCCTACAGTTAGAGTTCCTTTGGTGGGCAGAGGCCTGCCACCAAAACAAGGGACTGCGATTCACCCTACCCCCTGCTGCCCAAACCTTAACAACTGACGCATCAGACTATGCATGGGAGGCTCACTTGGCAGGGAGGTGCAATCAGTGCAAATGGAACCCAAGTCAAACGCACCTGCATATCAATCAAAGTAAATGTTAGCTGTACAGAATGCTCTGACAGCCTTCAAGGACCACATTCTTCCTGGACAATTAATGGTGAAGACGGATAATACCACTGTTATGTGGTACATAAACAAGCAGGGGGAAACCCACTCATACCCTTACTGCAGACTATCCATGGCTCTGTGGAACACAGCCTTGAGCTACCAAGTGCACCTACAGGCTCAATTCCTGCCAGGAAAGCTAAATACACTGGCAGATGATCTAAGCAGAAATCTCATGGACCCACACGAGTGGAAACTGGAAGCAAAGACATTCAAATGTTGATAAACAAATGGGGGAGGCCAAAGATAGACCTGTTTGCCTCCCCCCAGAACTACCAATTGGACAAATTCTGCACAAGGACTCCCCACAAACAAGCTTGGAAAGTGGATGCCCTGTCCTTCACCTAGAAAAATCCATCAGTTTATGCCTTTCCTCCTCTGCCTCTCCTCTCCAAGGTACTACTAAATATCAGACAGGACTCCCTCTTGCACAGTGTGTCACTGCTGGCGCCTGCCTCAGACCCCTACCCTGCTGTCCCAGCAGAAGGGCCAGATTCTGCACACTCCGCTTCAAACCCTGAACCTGGCAGCCTGGCTAATTACCTGATCTCTCCATTACCATTCCTTATTAAACAAGTGTTGGATGTCATTCTGGAGGCAAGGAGGCCTAGTACTAGAAAATCTTATGCGGAAAAATGGAAAAGATTCTGTTCCTGGAACCAAAGTCAGGGGATGAGCATAGCAGCACCCAATTTACCTCAGATTCTGCAATACTTAACTGAGATGCTTCACAAGGGCCTTTCCTTTTCCTCCATCAAAATTCATGCCTCAGCCATTTCAGCTCATTACAACACAGAAACACCCATCTTCTCTCATCCACTGCTCAAGCAGTTCCTCAAAGGGGTCAAAAACTTAAGACCACCCAGGAGAGCCCCACCAGAGCTGGTTTTGCCACTGCAGTCTTACAGGGCCTTATAGCTGGTCATAATGGTATCTAAATTCCTCCTCCCATCCTGAGCTTTGGGAATCTACCCAAATGTGATGACTGCAACAGTGAAACATGAAGAACATAGTACAGTTGTGTACACTTACCATAAATGTAGATGTTAGAGTGTGTTCACTGTTGCAGTCTTGGTTACCCTCCTTCCAGCCCCCTAACTTCTTTTGGCTATACCTCTGTTCCTTTTTACTATGCTTAAAAGCTTTTTGGTGTATTTGTTTTTTTTTTTTTTTTTTGGAGGTATAACCTTGTATATATATATTTAATTGCTTCCAATTAGGGGGGCACCTGACATCTGGGGCAAGAAAAACTGATGTAATGGCATCGGCTGCATGCTTTATACCCCTGACTACCTGATGTCATGGAAGATGAGATAGCAACCGACGAAGGACCCAAGACTTTGATAATCAGGCCGACTGAGGGCTACTGCAAGCAGATAACCCAAATGTGATGACTGCAACAGTGAATACACTCTAACATCTACATTTATGGTAAGTGTACACAACTGCACTTTCTCATTATAGCAGAAGAGGAAAGTACTCTTTAACACCCACTTAAAATTCACTATGTCCCTTAAAAAGGTTAGAGCTTAGGGTTCATTGTCAACCTGACAAAGTCCTCTGTCATCCCAGCCCAAGACCAAGCATTCTTGGGCTGTGGGATAAGAACAGACCTGATGAAGACCTTCCTACTGCCTAACCTAGGTCAGCTACATTTCTGCCAGGCAGATGTTCATCGTGCATACAGCTGCAGTCATAACAGATGGGTTCTCCTGCCGTCAGGCGGGTCCTCAGTCGTCCGAATTCCAAAGTCTAGGTCCAGCGTCGGTTGTCGTCGCTTCTTCCCTGACGTTAATGCGCCATGGGTATAAAAGAACCAGCCAACGCTATTTTCTCCAGTCTTTCTTGCCACGCGGTGCCCGAAGCAGAAGCAGTTCGCAAGTGCCGGTCGGCCAGCTCCTGAAATTACAAAAATTTTGCAACCGAAGTCTTCTTGAAAGTTAAGTACCCGTTGAAACTTTTCTTGCCTCAGACCGATGTCAGACAAAGTTAATAATTGTATTTCTTGTGGGAAGCAAATACCGCATAAGGATTTTCATTCCCTCTGCATTCCTTGCTTAGGCCCAGACCACGACGTCTCGGTCTGTCGTTTTTGTGCTACACTCAACAAACGCACCATTAAGTGTCGGGCGGAGTTCGCCCAGCACTATTTTGGCAAAAAATCTAACTATATTATGTCGTCGGGTACTCCGACTCCAGTTTTGTCTAAAACGCAAAGACAAGGACCGACACGAGGTCTGACTACCGCTACCACGCCAAAGCCGACTACAGGTAGTCCGGTTCTCAGCGAGGCCTACTCAGCCCCTGCCTACCGACACTTCATTGGCGGTGTCTTCTGTGCCAGAGGTCACTGGCTCCTGGCCCACACCCGACTACAGATACGAAGCCACTTTTGGTGGTGAATCTCAAAATGTAGACAGGTCTGCCTCCTCTCAATGTGTCTTCAGACCTTCCTCTTCTTTTTCTATCAAGGCTTTCACTAAATCTAAAGCAGCCATGCATTCTAAGAGACAAGCTCCACAGGGCCCTTCCCCAGGCCCCATGCCTAAAAAACAGATGCTTAAAATGGCTGAGGATTTGATTACTCTTATCAGGGTTCTCAACCCCCCAGACAAAGGCCCAGAGTGGAGGAAGAATCCCCCTCCTCTGACCAGGCCTCCATTATTTCAGATCACTCAGATGAACAGGAACATTCCTACTCCCCTTTTGAAGATTCTGATGCTGAGGAGTCCATTCCCTCTGTCTCCCCCCCCCCCCAGAGGATTACTCATTTGGGGAAACCCTGCATACCTTAAGGGAACACTTCCAATGGGAAGGCCAAGAGTACTCAGATTCCAAGAAAAGGCTTAGGGATTTTCTCTTGCTACCCCAGCACAGGCCTCTGGCCTATACCTCCTGTCTTAGACATACTAGATGATGTGTACTCGGAGGCCTGCCTTAACCCGGATTCTTTACCTCCAGCCCCAGTCAAGCCTGACAGGTACTACCGGGTTCCTGACTCGCACCAATTTTTATACAAAAGCCATGCGGCTGACCCAGAAACTATCTCCCAGTGCCCCAAGGGAATTAAGGCCTCCACTGCTAAAAACCCATTACCTTCCGAGAGAGATTCCAGATCCTTAGAAAGGTGGGGAAAAAGGTATACACCTCGGCCACCTTAACCATGAGGGCATTAAACTGCCAGTTCCATATGCTAAAGTACCAACAGTTTCTGTTATCACAGCTGAGAAGTAAAATGTCACAACCTGAACAACCAGACTTGAAGGAGTTGCAAGATTTGATGCATAGTGCAGAACAAGTGGGTAAACATACCTTGCAATGTGGTTTTGGTGCTCTAGAGGCCTCATGTAGAGCTGCTATTACAGGATCAGTCATACGTAGACATGCCTGGCTCAAGGAGCAAACCTTACCAGATCATGTCAAAGCTAAAGTACTAGATGCCCCTCTACAAAAGGATGTATTATTTGGTGTTAAAGCTGAGGAGGTATTAAAGAAAATGGAGGAAAAGGCTAAATCAATGCAAACAGTGAAAGATTTTCTACAGGTACAACCTCCACGTTTCAGTAGAAATTGGCCTTCCAAAAATTGGTCCTTTCCAGCCATGGACAGACCCCAAAGAGGTAGATACAGGCGCCCGAGGGGCAGAGGGCAATCTCAAGGATCGTTTAGAGGCAGACAGTGGCAAGCTCCTACACAAAGAGGTGGTGAGGATAGTTTGCAGCCATTCAGAAAGCAAACCCAATGACTTTCCCCTTTGCATGCCAAGCAAGGCTCAAATGGCAGCACCCTTAGGCGGAAAACTGGCATTATTTTTAAAAAATTGGCATATTGTCACAAAAGACAAATGGATCCTGGACATTATAAACAGAGGCTACAGATTCCATTTTCACACCCTTCCAAAAATGAGAGGCATGCCAAACCTGCCACACAATCAAATGGCAGAGGCACAAAGACAAATTTCAGATCTCATGGACATGAAAGCTATTCAAGAGGTACCTACTCACGAACAAGGTCAAGGGTTTTATTCCAGACTATTCCTGGTACCAAGGAAGGGAAAAGATTGGAGACCTATTTTGGACCTATCCATCCTAAACACATTTTTACTCGTACCAAAATTCAAGATGCTCACATTACAGCAGCTTCTTCCCATGCTGGGCAAGGAGTCTTGGCTGGTAACATTGGACCTCAAGGAGGCATACCTGCATGTCCCAATCAGACAAAATTGCAGAAGATACTCAGATTTCTTGCAGGTTCAACCCATTATCAATTCTCTGCATTGCCCTTTGGCTTATCTACTGCGCCCAGAGTATTCACGAAATGCCTGGCATCAGTAATTGCCTACTGCAGACTTCAAGGGATACAAATATACCCATATTTGGACGACTGCCTGATCCAAGCGGACAGCAAGCACATACTTCTGAAACATCTGGCTTTTGTAATAATGTTGTTGAATTCTCTGGGATACACAGTCAACAAAAAGAAATCAAGGCTACTACCCTCTCAGAAAATAATTTTTCTGGGTGCCAACTTGGACACAAACACCCAGATGGCCTACCTCACGCCAGAGAAGCAGGGGCAACTAACTCAATACTTCAGAACACTAGCAAATTTCACCAGGCTAACTGCAAGGAAAATCCTGCAGGCTCTGGGATTTATGGCATCTTGCATCCTACTAATCCCATGTGCAAAGCTGCATATGAGGAAACTTCAGTGGTACCTGAAAAACCTATGGTCTCAACACAGCCACAGTTTGGAAACAATAATACCACTAATTCCATGTCTTCAAAAGGAATTTCTGTGGTGGGCTCAAGCATGCCAAACAAACACAAGTCTTCCATTCTGCAAGCCTCAAGCAAATCAAGTCATCACAACAGATGCCTCGGACTACGCCTGGGGGGCGCACATGACAGATCGGTGCATTCAGGGCAAATGGTCCCAAAAAGAAAAGCACCATCACATCAATCAAAAGGAAATGCTAGCAGTAATAAATGCTATTATAGCTTTCAAAGACCTTCAGCATCCAGGTCAGCTATTGATAAGGACAGACAACACCACAGTAATGTGGTACATAAACAAACAGGGAGGAACCCATTCATACCCCCTATGCAGGCTGGCCATGTCACTTTGGAACATGGCTCTGGAATTACAAATCGAGCTTCAAGCATAGTACTTGCCAGGCAAGGAAAACACGCTGGCAGACAACCTAAGCAGAAATATGACAGATCCACACGAATGGAAGTTGCATCCTCAAGTTTTTACAGAGATAATTCAAGCATGGGGAAGGCCAGACATAGATCTCTTTGCCTCCCACAAAAATCACCAATTGACAAAATTCTGCTCAAGGACTTTTCATCCACATGCCTGGAGAGTGGACGCTCTCTTTCAGTTGGACAACAATGACAGTTTATGCCTTTCCACCTCTTCCTCTGCTGCCCAAAGTTCTATTAAAAACCAGAGCAGACAGACCAAAGATGATCCTCATTGCTCCAGACTGGCCAAGACAGCACTGGTACCCACTCCTGAGGAGCCTAACGCATTCCCCTCCATGGACCCTACCTCTAATGCCTCCTCTTCTGACTCAGCACAGCTTCAAAACTCTTCACAGTCAGCTGAAAACACTCAATCTGGCTGCATGGAAGATTCCTTAACATCACAACAGACCCTACTCCCCAAGGAGGTGCAGGATGTCATTTTAGAGGCCAGAATGCCGTCTACTAGAAAAGCTTATTCCGCAAAATGGAAACGGTTTTGTGCCTGGAATGAGAAAAAGGGCCAGAATCCTGGAAAACTGAATTTACCTCAAATATTACAGTATCTAGCTGAGCTGCTAAGCAGTGGACTTTCATTCTCCTCCATCAAAATCCATGCCTCAGCCATTTCTGCAGAACACAACACTGATCCACCTTTATTCTCTCACCCCCTCTTAAGACAGTTCCTCAGAGGGGCTAAGAATATAAAACCCCCAAGGAAACAACCAATACCTGCTTGGGATCTCAATTTCATTCTAGAAAAGCTGACCTTGCCTCCTTTTGAGCCAGCTGCCTCAACAGATTTGCAGTATTTGTCCTGGAAAACAGCTTTCCTTCTGGCTATCACCTCAGCTCATAGGGTATCAGAACTGCAAGCCCTCATGGCTGTGCAGCCTTTTATCTTCCATCAGGACAGAGTTTCCTTACGAACCAACCCGTCCTTTATGCCAAATGTGGTATCCAGGGTAGCTTTGAATCAGGCTATACACTTACCTACCTTCTACCCTAATCCTCAAACAAAGGGGAGAGACTACTACATTCCTTGGACATCCACAGACAGCTGCATTATTATTTGGACAGAACAAAGCCTTTCAGAAAATCAGAACATCTCTTTGTGTCCTATGCTATAGGAGCTCAAGGAAAGCCAATTTCCAAACAGACAATCTCAAAATGGATAGCCCACTGCATACGCTTTTGTTACTTCTTTCATAGTAAAACTGTACCTGCAGGCATCAGATCTCACTCCACAAGGGCCACGGCTACCTCTGCAGCTTTCCTCAGAGGAGTTCCTACCAAAGATATTTTGGAAGCAGCCACTTGGAGTTCTGTGCATACCTTCTCCAAGCACTTCCACCTACCTTTGTACTCAAAAACTAGAGCAGGCTGTGCCACTGCAGTCTTGCAGGGCATTCTGGCTCCTCCTAGTTCCACCTAGTGCCTACCACCCCTTTCTTAGCTTTGGGATTCTACCCATCTGTTATGACTGCAGTTGTATGCACGATGAACATAGTACAGTTTTGTACCTACCATAAATGTAGATGTTAGAGTGCTAATACAGCTGCAGTCAAGGTTTCCCTCCCTCCTTCCTCTCTTGGGTTCTTGGTTCTTTTATACCCCTGGCGCACTGACGTCAGGGAAGAAGCGACGACAACCGACGCCGGACCTAGACTTTGGAATTCGGCCGACCGAGGACCCACCTGACGGCAGGAGAACCCATCTGTTATGACTGCAGCTGTATTAGCACTCGAACATCTACATTTATGGTAGTAGGTACAAAACTGTACTTTCCTCTGTCTTCTAGGCCTCATGGCAGCTACACTTCCTATGCTACCCTTAGCCAGGCTGCACTTGAGTTAGTTCCAGTAGTACTTGAAAAATGTCTGGTCACAACACAATCACCCCTTGAATTTCAGTTGCCCTTTCTACCCTGCCTAAAGACAGAGTTGAGGTGGTTGGATCCAGCAAGTAAACCAGAATCCAGGCCTGCCTCTGCAGCCTACCAAACCAGTGCAATTTATGCACACAGATGTCTGGGATCTATGGTGGGGGCCACTATGAATGGTCACTGCTGGCAGGTTCCCCTCAGTCGGCCTGAATATCATTGTCTTTGGTCCTGCGTCGGTTGCTGTCTCCTCTTCCATGATGTCAGGTAGTCAGGGGTATAAGACATGCAGCCGACGCCATTTTCTTCCGTCTTCCTTGCCGCGTGGTGCCCGAAGCAGAAGCAGTTCGCAAGTGCCGGTCGGCCGACTCCTGTAATTTTCGCATTCGAGTTTCAGAACCAAAGTCTTCAACTAAAGCTAAGTAACCCGTTGGGGAAACTTTTTCTTGCGCCTTACCGATGTCAGTAAAAGTTAATAATTGCATTACTTGTGGGAAGCAAATACCTCATAAGGAATGTAATGTCCTTCAAGGATGCATCTGCAGTCCTTACAAATGGGTTGTCCTGTCGTCAGGCAGCCCTTCGGTCGGCCGGATTCCAAAGTCTGGGTCTGGCTTCGCTGGTGTCACCCGACGCCATCTCTGCTGGTTCGGTATAAAGGCAACAGCCGACGCCATTTTCCTCCGTCTTTCTTGCCGCGTGGCGCCCGAAGCAGAAGCTGTTCGCAAGTGCCGGTCGGTCAGATCCAGAGATTACTACCGAATACTACTCAAGACTTCTAAAAGCTAAGTACCCCGTTGGGGACTCTTTCTTGCCTCAGCCGATGTCAGAAAAAGTAAATAACTGTTTAACTTGTGGGAAACAAATACCTCATAAAGATTTCCACTCTTACTGTTTACCTTGTTTAGGCCCAGACCACGACGTAGCAGCTTGTTTAGCCTGTGCCTCCATCAACCGACGAACGCTTAGGCGTCGTTCGGAGTTTGCTGAACAGTTTTTCGGCTCAGATTTTGCGTACATTATGCCGTCGGATCCTCCGACTACACAAATTGTTAAGAAACGCAAAGAGAAGGACCGACACCATGGTCCGCGGTTTCGCTGAAACCACGTTAAGCAAACCGCGAGTGTCTCGGTTTCGCTGAAACCGAAAACGGTTCAATCCTCAGCCGAATCCATGACTACTACCGAGGCCCCTTCTACTCTACTTGAATCGGCCACTGAAGTTTTGCCTACTAATGTGGTTTCTCAAGAATTATCGGATACCATCCCTTTGGATGTCTCTACACCAGCACGTGGTGCTGCTAGGCCTCCTGCAGCCATGTCTATAAAGGCCTTTGCCAGGGCTAAAGCAGCCAAATCTGCTAAGTCTGTGCCTGTTAAGCCCTCTCACAGGCCCAGCTCCAGTTCCCAAATGCTTACTCTGGCAGAGGATCTCATCTCTTTAATAAGGGGATCCCAATCTCACCCAGAACCTCCAGAAAAAAGACCTAGAGCAGAGCACCCTGATACAGTGTCCTCAGATGACTCTTCTGATGATACAGACAATACAGACCATCCTGAGGCTCCTTATTCTACATATGAAGATTCCGATGCTGAAGAATCTATTCCTTCTGCCTCTCCACCAGAAGAATTTTCCTTTGGGGAAACCTTACATGCCATGAGAGAGCAATTCCAATGGCAAGGACAAGATTTCTCAGATTCAAGAAAAAGGCTTAGGACCTTTTTACATTTACCTCAACATAGGCCTTTAGCTATACCTCCAGTTCTCCCTGTAGTAGATGACGCTTTTAATGATGTTTGCACTGCTCCAGATACCTTACCTCCAGCCCCTACTAAACCCGATAGGTTTTACAGGGTTCCGGACACTCATCACCACTTATACAAGGCTCCGCTTGCAGATCCTGAGACTATTTCCCAGGGTCCTAAGGCAGTAGCTTCGACCTCAGCAAAAAAAACCCTCCCTTCTGATAGGGAATCCAGGTCATTAGAGAGATGGGGTAAAAAAGTATACACCTCTGCTACTCACTCAGCTAGAGCTTTGAACTGTCAGTTTCATATGATCCAATACCAAGAGTTTATGCTTGATCAGTTAACTAAGAAACTGTCTTCTGATGATTCCTTAGATAAGAAATATGTTCTAGAAATGGTCAATAACATACAACAGGTTAGTAACCATTCTTTAAAATGTGGCTATGATGCACTGGAGGCTTCATTTAGATCAGCCATGACTGGTGCAGTTATAAGAAGGCATGCATGGTTGAAAGAACAGGCCTTACCAGATCATGTTAAAGCAAAGCGTCTAGATGCTCCTATGGATAAGATCAGTCTATTTGGTTCTCCTGCCAACAAGTAATGAAGAAAATGGAAGAGAAGGCAAAATCTGTACAAACAGTTAAAGATTTCTTACAGGTTCAGCCCCCAAGGTTTAGCAGGAACTGGCCTTCCAAAAATTGGTCCTTTCCAGACTCCTCTAAACCTCAGAGAGGCAGGAATAGATGTTCCAGAGGCAGAAATCAATCCAGAGGAGGTGCCTACAGGGGACGCCAGTGGCAAGGCAATAACCAACGAGGCACAGAGTCTACCACTGCCTCTACAACACAATCACAGTGACTTGACTCTGACACCGCCCACCAGGGAACAGATAGCAGCACCCTTAGGCAGAAAGTTAGCCTTATTTTCAAAAAACTGGCACTATATCACAAGAGACAAGTGGATTTTGCAAATTATAGATCAAGGCTACAGGTTTCATTTCCACACCTTACCAGTAAAAAGAGGAATGCCAAACCTACCACCAAATCAAAAGACAGAAGCTCTAAAACAAATAACTCAATTGACAAAAATGAGAGCTGTAGAAAGGGTACCACCTACAGAACGGGGCAAGGGATTTTACTCCAGACTCTTCCTAGTACCAAGAAAAGAGAAAAGTTGGAGGCCTATTCTCGACCTGTCCGCTTTAAACACATTCATCATTGTTCCAAAATTCAAAATGCTGACCCTACAGCAACTTCTTCCCATGCTGGGCAAGGAGTGTTGGCTGGTAACTCTAGATCTCAAGGAGGCATACCTGCACGTCCCCATACAACCAAATTGCAGAAGATACCTCAGATTTCTTGCAGGATCAGAGCATTTTCAATTCTCAGCATTGCCCTTTGGCTTATCTACTGCGCCCAGAGTATTCACAAAATGCCTGGCATCAGTAATCGCTCATTGCAGGCTTCAGGGAATCCAAATTTATCCATACCTGGACGACTGCCTGATACAAGCGGACAACCAAAACCAGCTGACACAAGACTTACAAAGGGTCATTTGCTTACTACAAGCCCTGGGATACACAGTCAATTTAAAAAAGTCAAGACTGATACCATCCCAAACAAGAACATTCCTGGGTGCAAAATTGGACACAGTAAGACAGATGGCATTCTTAACTGCGGAAAAACAAGAACAACTTCCTCTTTACTTCCTGGCATTAACAAAGCAGGACAAACTAACAGCAAGGAAAGTACTGCAGGCCCTGGGCTTCATGGCCTCCTGCATAATACTGGTCCCCCATGCCAGACTGCATATGAGAAAGCTACAGTGGTACCTGAAGAATTTATGGTCTCAACACAAGCACAGCTTAGAAACCGAAATACCACTAATCCCATGCCTGAAACAAGACTTCCTATGGTGGGCTCAGGCATGCCAGTCAAATCCAGGCTTGTCCTTCCACAACAGACAAGCAAGCCAAACCATCACAACGGACGCCTCAGACCTCGGTTGGGGGGCCCACAGGCTGGACCACTGCATTCAAGGCTTATGGACTCCAGATCAGCTGCACCTGCACATAAATCAAAAAGAAATGCTGGCAGTAAAACTAGCAATCCAGAATCTCAGACCATTCCTCAAAGAAGGCCAATTGATGATAAGGACAGACAACACCACTGTCATGTGGTACATCAACAAACAGGGAGGCACTCATTCATACCCCCTATGCCGAATGGCTCTGGACCTATGGAATATGGCTCTAAGCTACAACATTCAGTTACAGGCAATATTTGTACCAGGAAAAGAAAACATCCTAGCAGACATGTTAAGCAGAACTACCTTGGATGCTCACGAATGGATGCTACACCCGGACATCTTCAAGACCATCACAAAGAAATGGGGGATACCACAAATAGACCTATTCGCATCCCCACTCAATCACCAGCTCAAGAAATTCTGCACAAGGATATACCACCCACTTGCTTGGATGGTGGACTCTCTATCCTTCAGTTGGAAAGGCCTGACAGCATATGCATTTCCACCTCTTCCTTTGATGCACAAGGTACTACTGAAAATCAAAGAGGAACGTCCAAGGATAATTCTGATAGCTCCAAATTGGCCAAGGCAACATTGGTATCCATTACTGAGGACCATGTCTCGGGGGGAAACGTGGACACTACCCCTGATTCCTTAGCTGTTAACTCAGAGCAACTACAACATCCTGCATCCCAACCTGAAAACTCTGCAACTAACTGCCTGGAACATTGCATAAGAGCAACTAACCCAAACTTATCTCGAAGGGTTAAAGACATCATCCTTGAGGCCCGCAGACCTTCAACAAGAAGGAACTATGCAGGAAAATGGAAAAGATTTGTCATTTGGAGTACTGAAAGAGGGAAAGATGTGTCAAAGGTAGATATTGCTAACATCCTGGAGTATTTGGCAGAGCTTCTCCATACAGGCCTGTCCTACTCCTCCATCAAGATACATGCATCAGCTATTTCTGCAGAATACAGCTTTGATCCCCCTGTTTTCTCTCACCATCTACTCAGACAGTTCCTGAGAGAAATTAAGAATGTAAAACCTCCTAGGAAACCACCATTACCAGCATGGGACTTGAACTTTGTGCTAGAAAAATTGACACTCCCTCCATTCGAACCAGCAGCAACAGCAGATCTTCAACACCTATCCTGGAAAACTGCTTTCCTACTGGCAATTACTTCAGCAAGAAGGGTTTCAGAACTACAGGCTTTAATGGCAGTACAACCCTTCCTAATCTTCCATCAAGATAGAGTATCCATGAGAACTAATCCTACATTCATGCCTAAGGTGATATCCAGAGTGTCTCTAAACCAGGCTATCCACCTACCTACCTTCTTTCCCAATCCACAGAATAGGGGGGAAAGACTCCTGCATACCTTGGACGTACATAGACAGTTGCGCTACTACCTGGACAGAACCAAGGGCAATAGAAAAACTGACCAGCTTTTAGTAGCCTATGCAACAGGAAGGGAAGGAAAAGCAATTTCCAAACAAACAATCTCCAAGTGGATAGGAAATTGCATAAGATTCTGTTACTCCTACCATGGAAAGCAAATTCCACAGAACATAAGGCCTCATTCTACAAGGGCTACTGCCACTACCACAGCTTTCTTACGAGGAGTGGCTACCAAGGACATTATTGAGGCTGCTACTTGGACCTCCGTGCATACATTTGCCAAGCATTATAACTTACCTCTATACTCCAGATCCCGAGCAGGGTTCGCCACTGCTGTCTTACAAGGGATCCTAACTACACCATAATTCTTCTACCTCCTCCCTAGTTTGGCTATGGTATTCTACCCATTTAAAGGACTGCAGATGCATCCTTGAAGGACATAGTACAGTTTTGTACCTACCATAAATGTAGATGTCCGAACAGGATAGCATCTGCAGTCAGGATTACCACCCTCCTTCCCTCTGTGGTACTCCTAGGGTATTTGCCCTCCTTATAGCTAGCTAGGGGGGGATATCTTATGGTGTATTTGTTTGTATATATGTACATACATGCTTATTTTTTGTATTTGCCTTCTACTTTTTGGAAACATTGGCATTTTCCCAAAATTAGTTTTCCAAGAGGGCAACTGGCATCTGGGGCAAGAAACACTGAGGAAAATGGCGTCGGCTGATGCCTTTATACCCGAAGACCAGCAGAGATGACGTCGGGTGAGCGCGACACCAGCCAAAGCCAGACCCAGACTTTGGAATCCGGCCGAACGAAGGGCTGCCTGACGACAGGACAACCCATTTGTAAGGACTGCAGATGCTATCCTGTTCGGACATCTACATTTATGGTAGGTACAAAACTGTACTTTCCTTGCCTAGGACCAGATCATAACGTGCCTTGCTGTCGGTTTTGTGCTAGATTTAACCAATGCGCTATTAAGCGTCTGTATATCTTTGCTTTAAAATATTTTGGAAACAGATTTAATTACCCTGAAATGTCGTCGGATAGCAATCCGACTACCGGAGTTCACAAAAAACGCAAAGAAAAAGGACAGAGACAGACCGCCAGATGGCTTACCTTACGCCAGACAAACAAAGGCAACTGACTATTTACTTCAAACAGATGGCAACAAAAACCCAGTTATCTGCAAGACAAATTCTGCAGGCTTTGTGGTTCATGGCATCCTGCATTCTACTAATTCCATATGCAAGACTGCATATGAGTAAACTACAGTGGTGTCTAAAAAGTTTATGGAGTCAACATTGTCACAGTTTGGAAACAGTGATCCCTCTCATTCCCTGCCTACAACAGGAGTTTCTTTGGTGGACAGAGACATGTCACCAGAACATGGGACGGTCATTCACTCTACCCCCTGCCACCCAAACCCTAACTACAGACGCATCAGACTATGCTTGGGGAGCCCACCTGGCGGAGGAATTCATTCAGGGCATATGGAGCCCAAAATGAATGCATCTGCATATCAACCAGAAGGCGATGTTAGCTGTTCAGAATGCCCTGACAGCCTTCAAGGATTTACTTCACCCGGGACAACTATTGATAAAGACGGACAACACCACGGTTATGTGGTACATAAACAAGCAGGGGGGGTACACATTCCTACCCCCTTTGCAGACTAGCCATTGCATTGTGGGACACAGCCCTAACTTACCAAGTACATCTTCAAGCTCAGTTCCTGCCAGGAAAACAAAATACTCTGGCAGACTATCTAAGCAGAAATCTTATGGACCCTCATGAGTGGAAACTGGACCCACAAGTCTTCAGCATAACAGAGAAATGGGGGAGTCCAGACATAGATCTATTTGCCTCTCCCCAAAATTATCAACTGGACAAATTCTGCACAAGGACTTATCACAGACAAGCATGGAAAGTGGACGCCCTATCCTTCAATTGGAAAAACCTATCAGTCTGCGCCTTTCCTCCTCTGCCTCTTCTCCCCAAGGTCTTATTAAAGGTCAGACAGGAAAAAACAAAAATGAGCATAATTCCCCCGGACTGGCCTCACCAGCACTGGTATCCAATTCTAAGGAATATATCTCAACTCTCTCCTTAGTACTTGCCTCAAATACCTCCTCTACTGTCTCAGCAGAGCAATCAAATTCTGCACAATCAGCTCTAAACTCTGAACCTGGAAGCATGGCTGATCATGTAATTATTCAAACAACACCTCTCAGTAAATCTGTGATGGATGTCATTTTGGAAGCCAGAAGGCTTAGTACTACAAAATCGTATGCTGATAAATGGAAGAGATTCTGTGCTTGTAACCAAGCACAAGGAACAGACACAGCAAAGCCAAATATTCCTCAGATTTGGCAGTACTTGACTGAGATGCTTGACAAGGGCCTATCTTTTTCATCAATAAAAATCCATGCCTCTGCCATCTCGTCTCATTACAACACAGAACCTCCCATCTTTTCTCATCCTCTGCTAAAACAGTATCTTAGAAGGGCCAAAAATTTAAGGCCTCCCAGAAGATCATCAACTCCTGCATGGGACCTCAATTTTGTGCTGGAAAAGCTCACCCTGCCTCCTTTTGAACCAGCAGCTACTGCGGATATAAAGTTTTTATCTTGGAAAACAGCTTTCCTTCTGGCAATCACTTCAACAAGAAGGGTTTCAGAACTACAGGCCCTTATGGCTGTGGAGCTTTTTTATTACATTTCATCCGGACAGGGTGTCCCTCAAGACCAACCCTTCCTTTATGCCTAAGGTGGTATCCACTGTGGCTCTTAACCAAACTATTCACCTGCCAACCTTTTACCCAAATCCACAGAACAAGGGGGAGCGAATTCTGCATTCCTTGGACGTACACAGACAACTAAGATTCTACTTAAACAGGACCAAATCTCTAAGAAAGTCTGAGCAACTACTGGTGGCATTTGCTGCAGGATCAGAGGGGAAGGCTATTTCAAAGCAGACTATTTCAAAGTGGATAAGCCACTGCATTCGCTTCTGCTACTTGCATCATGGTAAACCGGTGCCCAAGGAAATCAGGTCACATTCCACCAGGGCTGCATCTACCGCAGCAGCTTTTCTAAGAGGAGTTCCAACCAAAGACATTCTAGAAGCTGCTACTTGGAGCTCTGTTCATACATTTGCAAAGCATTATCATTTGCCTCTCTTTTCTAAGTCCAGGGAAGGCTTTGCCACTGCAGTTCTGCAGGGCCTTATAGCCACTCCTAATGCTATTTAACTCCATCCTCCCATCCATAGCTTTGGGATTCTACTCAAATGTAATAACTGCAACAGTGAAACACGAAGAACATTGTACAGTTGTGTACACTTACCATAAATGTAGACGTTCGAGTGTATTCACTGTTGCAGTCCTGGTTACCCACCCGCCATCCCCCTTTTTCCTAGAACTTCTCTTTCCTTCACTAAATTCTACAACCTTTGTGGTGTATTTGCTTTTAGATGAAGGTTAAGTTTATGTTGTTACAATTGCATATATATATATATATATATATATATATATATATAAGACCAAAAACCAAGCACAAATGGTTTGGCATCGGTTGATGTCGCCTCTTCCGTGACGTCAGTGCGCCAGGGGTATAAAAGATGCAACCGACGCCATTTTCTTCAGTCTTTTTTGCCGCGTGGTGCCCGAAGCAAAAGCAGTTCGCAAGTGCCGTTCAGCCGACTCCTGAGATTTTCGAAATAGAGTTTCAGAACCGAAGTCTTCAATAAAGCTAAGTACCTCGTTGGGGAAACTTTTTCTTGCTGCAGACCAATGTCAGTAAAAGTTAACAATTGTATTTCTTGTGGGAAGCAAATACCTCATAAGGATTTTCACTCTTACTGTATTCCTTGCCTAGGCCCAGACCACGACGTTACTAGTTTTCGGTTTTGTGCTAGATTCAACAAACGCACTATTAAACGTCTGTTTGATTTTGCTATACATTACTTTGGCCAAAGGTTTTAACTATATAATGCCGTCGGATCAACCAACGACCGGAATTCATAAAAAGCACTAAGACAAGGAAAAGGACAGGCATCCGAGGTCCAAAACCGACGACGAAGCCTCTTCTAGCCAGTCGCCGGTTCTCAGTGAGGTGCTTCGCAGCCCCTGACACCTGCTACCTCAGAGCCACAGGCCATATCCAACTCCCACACGGAGACAACTAGGCCTCTGGATACTCAAGGTATTGGGCCTACGGAAACTATTCCCTCAGATGGGTCTGGAATCGCTGAGCAGGCATCGGCTTCTGAGGGTGTTTTCAGACTTTCACAGCTTACTGTTAAGTCCTCTGCAGCAGCCAAGGTACAGTCAAAGACACCAGTAAAGACAAGGAAACACGTAGCATTCTCCTGGACAGTCATCTATGCCAAAGAAACAGATGCTTAAAATGGCCGAAGACGTAATTACTTTGATCAGGGGATCCCATCCTCCTCCTGAAAAAAGGCCAAGGCAAGACACTGATTATGATTCCTCTGACCATGTTTCTGTTTCCTCTGATTCCTCTTCAGATCAGGGTTATTCTCCCCCCTCCCTATGAGGACTCGGATGAAGAATCTATACCTTCAGCCTCTCCACCTGAGGATTATTCTTTGGGGAAACTCTGCACACTATAAGGGAACATTTCCACTGGGAGAGCCAGGATTATTCAGAATCCGAGAAAAGGCTCAGAGATTTTCTTTTACTGCCTCAGCACAGGCCCCTAGCTATCCCCTGTGCTTGATATTGTTGATGCTGTTTTCTCTGAATCCAGTCTGTCTCCTGATTCTTTACCCCCTGCACCAGTCAAGCCAGACAGGTATTACAGGGTCCCTGACTCTCATAAATTTCTTTATAAAAACCCTGCTGCTGACCCAGAAACACTTTCTCATGGTCCCAAAGGGATTAAGGCTTCCACTGTAAAAAACTGTCCTCTCTGATAAGGATTCTAGAGCACTGGATAGATGGGGGGAAAAAGTTTGCACTTCTGCTACTTTAGCTGTAAGGGCCTTAAACTGCCAGTTTCACATGCTTAAATACCAACAGTACCTTATGTCTTTGTTAAAACAGAAAATGCTTACAAACTCAGAAAATCCTGACAGTAAGGAAATGCAGGAATTATTGCATACAGCTGAACAAGTGGGAAAGCATACTTTGCAATGTGGTTTTGATTCATTAGAGGCTTCTTGCAGAGCCACAGTTAACAGGCTCTGTCATTCGAAGGCATGCTTGGTTGAAAGAACAAAGTTTACCTGAACATGTTAAAGTAAAATTATTGGATGCTCCACTACAGCATGATACTTTGTTTGGTATTAAGGCAGAATTGTATTTCTTGTGGGAAGCAAATACCTCATAAGGATTTTCACTCTTACTGTATTCCTTGCCTAGGCCCAGACCACGACGTTACTAGTTTTCGGTTTTGTGCTAGATTCAACAAACGCACTATTAAACGTCTGTTTGATTTTGCTATACATTACTTTGGCCAAAGGTTTTAACTATATAATGCCGTCGGATCAACCAACGACCGGAATTCATAAAAAGCACTAAGACAAGGAAAAGGACAGGCATCCGAGGTCCAAAACCGACGACGAAGCCTCTTCTAGCCAGTCGCCGGTTCTCAGTGAGGTGCTTTCGCAGCCCCTGACACCCGCTACCTCAGAGCCACAGGCCATATCCAACTCCCACACGGAGACAACTAGGCCTCTGGATACTCAAGGTATTGGGCCTACGGAAACTATTCCCTCAGATGGGTCTGGAATCGCTGAGCAGGCATCGGCTTCTGAGGGTGTTTTCAGACTTTCACAGCTTACTGTTAAGTCCTCTGCAGCAGCCAAGGTACAGTCAAAGACACCAGTAAAGACAAGGAAACACGTACAGCATTCTCCTGGACAGTCATCTATGCCAAAGAAACAGATGCTTAAAATGGCCGAAGACGTAATTACTTTGATCAGGGGATCCCATCCCCCTCCTGAAAAAAGGCCAAGGCAAGACACTGATTATGATTCCTCTGACCATGTTTCTATTTCCTCTGATTCCTCTTCAGATCAGGGTTATTCTCCCCCTCCCTATGAGGACTCGGATGCGGAAGAATCTATACCTTCAGCCTCTCCACCTGAGGATTATTCTTTTGGGGAAACTCTGCACACTATAAGGGAACATTTCCACTGGGAGAGCCAGGATTATTCAGAATCCGAGAAAAGGCTCAGAGATTTTCTTTTACTGCCTCAGCACAGGCCCCTAGCTATCCCCCCTGTGCTTGATATTGTTGATGCTGTTTTCTCTGAATCCAGTCTGTCTCCTGATTCTTTACCCCCTGCACCAGTCAAGCCAGACAGGTATTACAGGGTCCCTGACTCTCATAAATTTCTTTATAAAAACCCTGCTGCTGACCCAGAAACACTTTCTCATGGTCCCAAAGGGATTAAGGCTTCCACTGTAAAAAAAACTGTCCTCTCTGATAAGGATTCTAGAGCACTGGATAGATGGGGGGAAAAAGTTTGCACTTCTGCTACTTTAGCTGTAAGGGCCTTAAACTGCCAGTTTCACATGCTTAAATACCAACAGTACCTTATGTCTTTGTTAAAACAGAAAATGCTTACAAACTCAGAAAATCCTGACAGTAAGGAAATGCAGGAATTATTGCATACAGCTGAACAAGTGGGAAAGCATACTTTGCAATGTGGTTTTGATTCATTAGAGGCTTCTTGCAGAGCCACAGTTAACAGGCTCTGTCATTCGAAGGCATGCTTGGTTGAAAGAACAAAGTTTACCTGAACATGTTAAAGTAAAATTATTGGATGCTCCACTACAGCATGATACTTTGTTTGGTATTAAGGCAGAAGAGGTGTTAAAGAAAATGGAGGATAAAGCAAAATCTATGCAGACAGTAAAGGATTTCTTACAGGTTCAACCACCTAGGTTTAGTAGAAACTGGCCTTCAAAAAATTGGTCCTTTCAGGTCACAGACAGGCCACAAAGAGGCAGATACAGATGCCCAAGAGGCAGATCTCAGCCCCAAGGATCCTACAGGCCTAAACAATGGGGTGCTTCTACCCCCAAAGGAGGAGAAGACAAATCACAACCTTACAGGAAACAGTCCCAATGACTTCCCTCTGCAAAGGCCAAGCACTTACCTTTTGGCAGCACCCCTAGGGGGAAAGCTAGCACTTTTCGCACAAAATTGGCACAAAATTACCCAGGACAAATGGGTACTGAATATAGTTACTCAAGGTTACAGGTTCTACTTTCACACCCTTCCAAAATCAAAAGGTATGCCGAACCTGCCACAAAACCAATGGGCAGAGGCACAAAAGGAAATTGCTGCTCTCATGGATATGGGTGCCATTCAAAGAGTACCACAGCAAAAACAGGGACAAGGATTTTACTCAAGACTTTTCCTGGTACCCAGAAAGGACAAAGCCTGGGGACCAATACTGGACTAGTCAATCCTAAATACTTTCCTGGATGTTCCAAAATTCAAAATGCTAACACTACAGCAACTTCTACCCATGCTGGGCAAAAAGGCTTGGTTAGTTACTTTGGACCTCAAGGAGGCATATCTGCATGTCCCAATCAGACTGTCTTGCAGAAGATACCTCAGATTCATAGCTGGCTCAATGCATTACCAATTCTCTGCACTGCCCTTTGGCTTGTCTACTGCGCCCAGGGTCTTCACAAAATGCCTGGCACCAGTAATTGCATTTTGCAGACAAAGAGGAATTTAAATATATCCCTACTTGGATGACTGCCTTATTCAAGCAGAGAGCAAGGGCATTCTACTAAGACATCTGGCGTTTGTAAAAACATTGCCAATTTGCCTATGGTACACTGTAAATGAAAATAAATCAAAACTAGTGCCCTCTCAAGAGATAGTATTCCTGGGTGCAAGCTTAAATACAACTGCCCAGATGGCTTATCTCCCACCAGACAAAGGCAACTGTGACTGACTCATTACTTTCAAATGATGGCAACAAAGACCCAGCTCCCTGCAAGAAAAATTCTGCAGGCCCTGGGTTTCATGGCATCCTGCATTCTACTAATTCCATATGCAAGACTGCATATGAGGAAACTACAATGGTATCTAAAAAGTGTTTGGACTCAACATTGCCACAGCCTGGAAACAGTAATAACTGTAATTCCCTGTCTACAACAGGAGTTTCTATGGTGGTCCTGGGCCTGTCACCTCAACAAGGGACAGCCCTTCACCTTGCCCACAGCCAGGCGGACAATAACAACGGATGCATCGGATTATGCCTGGGGGGCACACATGGAAGGAAAATGTATTCAGGGCATGTGGGCCAAGGAACAAATGCATCTTCACATCAATCAAAAGAGATGCTAGCTGTACAGAATGCCCTGACAGCCTTCAAGGATCTACTACATCCAGGACAACTGTTACTAAAGACGGACAACACCACAGTTATGTGGTACATAAACAAACAAGGGGGCACACATTCCTACCCCCTCTGCAGGCAAGCCATGACTTTTTGTGGAACACGGCACTGACCTATCAAGTACATCTGCAGGCACAATTCCTGCCAGGATAGAAAAATACACTGGCAGATGAACTAAGCAGAAATCTCATGGATCCACACAAATGGAAACTAAATCCGCAGGTCTTCAGCATAATAACAAGGAAATGGGGATGCCCAGACATTGATCTTTTTGCCTTCCCTCATAACTGCCAACTACAGAAATTCTGCACAAGGACTTATCACTCACAAGCATGGAAAGTGGATGCTCTTTCATTCAGCTGGGAAACCCTGACAGTTTATGCCTTCCCTCCACTGCCTCTTCTTCCCAAGGTACTCCTAAAAGTCAGACAAGAGAAGCCAAAAATTATCCTGATTGCCCCAGACTGGCCACGCCAGCACTGGTACCCAATCCTAAAGAGCTTGTCTTAAGGCCTAGCCTGGCCTTTACCTCAAATTCCTCATCTACTGACTCAACAGAACAACCAGATTCTACATAGTCAACTCAGAACCTTAAGTCTGGCTGCATGGCAGATAATATAGTCACTCAAACCACATCTCTCTCTAAAGCTGTTATGGATGTCATTTTAGAAGCCAGGAGGCCCAGCACTAGGAAATCCTATGCAGAAAAATGGAAGAGATTCTGTGCTTGGAACCAGGCCCAAGGATTCGAACCACTTGTTCCAAATATACCTCAGATTTTACAATACCTAACTGAGATGCTGGACAAAGACCTATCCTTTTCATTTATTAAGATCCATGCCTCTGCCATTTTAGCTCATTACAATACGGAACCTCCTATTTTTTCGCATCCACTACTAAGGCAGTACCTCAGAGGGGCAAGAAACATAAGACCCCCCAGGAGAGCAGCAATACCTACTTGGAACCTCAATTTTGTTTTAGAAAAACTCACACTGCTTTTGAGCCAACCAACACAACTGATATAAAATTCTTATCATGGAAAACTGCTCTGCTCCTAGCAGTAACTTCAGCAAGAAGAGTCTCAGTTACAGGCACTAATGGCAGTGGAACCTTTCATCATTTTTCATCAGGACAGGGTCTCTCTAAGGACAAACCTAACGTTTATGCCAAAGGTGGTTTCCATTGTGGCTCTTAACCAAACTATTAATTTGCCAACTTTCTATCCAAATCCCCAGAATAAAGGGGAGAGACTTCTGCACACTTTGGACATACACAGGCAGCTACGATTCTACTTGGACAAAACAAAAGCTTTCAGAAAAACTGAACAGCTGTTTGTGGCTTATACTCCAGGATCGCAAGGAAAGACGATCTCAAAGCAAACAATTTCAAAATTGATAGGTCACTGCATTCGCTTCTGCTATGCACAACATGGCAAATCAGTGGCTAAGGTAATTAGGCCACATTCTACAAGAGCAGCAGCCACTTCAGCAGCTTTTCTCAGAGGAGTACCAACCAAAGACATTTTAGAAGCTGCAACCTGGAGTTCAGTGCACACCTTCACAAAGCACTACCACTTACCTCTCTACTCTAAATCCAGAGCAGGCTTTGCCACTGCAGTCCTGCAGGGCCTGGTTGCCTCTCCTAATCCTATTTAGGCCCAGCCACCCAACCTCAGCTTTGGGATTCAACCCAAGTGTAATGACTGCAACAGTGAAACACGATGAACATAGTACAGTTGTGTACCTACCAAAAATGTAGATGTTCGAGTGTATTCAGTGTTGCAGTCCAGGTTACCCTCCCACCATCCCCCTTTTCATTGCTGGGACTTTTCTGTACTTCTCAACTCTATGCAACCTATGTGGTGTATTTGCTTGTAGATGAAGGGATTGTTTATTTTAGTACATGCATGATTTTTGGCATACCTTTTTACAGCCTTCCTATTTAGGGGCACCTGACATCTGGGGCAAGAAAAACTGAAGAAAATGTTGTCTGTTGCATCTTTTATACCCCTGGCGCACTGACATCAGGGAAGAGGTGACATCAACCAACGCCGGACCAAGACTTTGGAACTCGGACCGACTGCGGGTAGCCTGCCAGCAGGATAACCCAAGTGTAATGAATGCAACAGTGAATACACTCGAACATCTGCATTTATGGTAGGTACACAACATTACTTTCTGTATATTTAGTGCCATTGTGCTGTAACTCAGAGCAGATCTGGGTGTTGCCATTGAGATTCTTGACATAGCTTTAGAATGCTTTGTGGTTGTCTTTAGAATCAGTGGCCATTTTGTTTTTGTAACTAGCTTTAGAGGATTTTGAGAGATCTCAGCTTCTTACTGAGGCTGAACACGGAGCCCTTCCAGTCCTGGGATTTTACTCTTTTTTGCAACAGTTTCTTTCTTCTGTTGTAGAGTTTGTTTATGGCAGGGGACCACCAGATTGGCTTCCTTTTTGTGGAGGATAGCATCTTGGTTCTGTTAGGGATTGCATGATCCATGCACTCGTGTAAGTGCTTATAAAGTGCATTTGTATAGGATTCAGCAGTCGTACCTCTATTGTCTGTCAGCATGGGTGTTGTGAAGTTTGCCACTTCTGTCTTAAGAAGTGTGAAGTTGGCTTTGGAGAATTTTTTACGGTGGTTTCCCTAATGGGGGGGTGGGGGTGGGATGTGGATGTCTAGGGTGATTTGCTTGTGGTCGGATCTGACCACTGAGGAATTGACCTCTGGTGAGGGTGTGGATAAGTTGTTCCAAGGCGTTGGAATTTATGAATTCCAAAAAATGTTGAGCACAAGAGTTGGTACATGAGTAGTTTTCCCACTTAATGGTAGGGTAGTTGAAATCGCCCATTATTAGGGTGTTACGTTGCACCCTAATATTTTCCAGTCCATCAAGAAATGAGGAGTGAGAATCCTGGGGCATGGTGGGAGATCTGTAGCAAGCTACAATTTGGATTTCTGTCTTTCCCAGAGTTAGTTGCACTTGGATAATATCAGATGCATTATGCTGAGCAACTAGCCTTGAGGTGTGGCTATCCTTAATGAATATGGACACGCATGTGCCTTTAGTGCTTCGGTCCAGGTTAGGTGGCCAAAATATGTGGTATGAATTATAGCCTGGTAATGCAGGGGTGCTCTCTGGAGCCTTGAACCAGGTCTCTGTCACTGCAGAGATGTCAGTGTTCTCCATTTTAAGGAGTGCCTCGATTGAGTGCACTTTGAGGTTTAGACTTCTAGCATTAAGTTGCATTACCCTCATATTTTGCTTGCTTGTACCTGTTACGGTGATGAATTTGTCATTTGAATCTTGCCTAAAAAAGGCACTATAGGGGTGGCAAGAGCCTTTGCGAGTATCTGAAATCCCAAGGGTGACAGGTGCAGGCCATCTCTGGCAAAGTATCATGGTTTGTCGGTCATGTCTTCCCAGGCAGACAGATACTGGATCCCCTTAGAATGACACCAGAAGCTTAGCCAGTTGTTGAAGTCGATCATTTTGTCCTTGTATTGTGGTATCATTCTGGGTGATGGCAGGATGCTACTCAGGGCTAGGGTCATACCTGCCTGGGCTACAAGATCGGACAGCTCCTCCATGTCTCTCTTCATGTAGTCCAGGGAGGTATGTTTCAGGTCATTCACACCAACAAGGACAGTGACAGAGTCATATTTGTACTTGTTGTGGAGATGTATTAAACCTATTCTGTTTCTTTTGGGAAACCATAAAAATGTTATTAGGCATGAGTTTATTTCTTTTGAGTATATTCCTTTCTGGTAACAGTTGTATTGCCATAGCTATATATAGAATTTTGGGTAGTAAAACCATTTTTATTAACTGTAGTCTATCTTCAAATGTTAATATTTTTTTGTTTCACTTTTCAACAGATATTTTAATTATATTGATGATGATATTGTAGTTTTTTTAGACTAATTCATTATTATCCTTGCATAACTCATTTCCTAGATATTTTAAGGTAGATTCTTGTTTGCCTGTAATGTGATTCCCCTTCGTCTGCATTTTTTTTACTTAAAAATAAAAATTTTGATTTATTGAAATGAGTCCTGAAGTCATGTAAAATGTGTCAATTAAAATATCTAATTCTTCTAATGTCTCTTGTATTGGATAATGTTAATAATATATAATCAGCAAAAAAACATTACTTTAGAGTTGTATTGTTCATAGACATCTACTCCTTTGATTTTTGTATTATGTATTGAATCTGCCAATATTTCAGTAGCTAAAGCAAATAGAATCGTTGACACGGGACATCCTTGTTTGCTTAACATACAGTAAATTATTTGTGTGTGTGTGTGTGTGTGTGTGTGTGTGTGTGTGTGTGTATATATATATATATATATATATATATATATATATATATATATATATATATATATATATCTTCTTTTGTAGATGAACAAAGGAAGGAGGAAATTCAAATAACACCAGAATTTTGAATAAATAGTCCCAATTTAGGGAATCAAAGGCTTTCTCTATATCTAAGCCAATTATGAGCGTTTCTTTATTTTCTTTATTAACATAATCTATAAGAGAAATTATCCTTTTAATATTGTCATGTGTGTCTTTATGATATATAAATCCAGTTTCATCATTATTTATTGTTTTGGATAGTGGTATTTTCATTCTGTTAGTTAATATTGTCATAAACCTGTCTCCACTTACTGTATCAAAACTCTACTCTCTCAACTCAAACCATGCTCTGTATCTGCAGACAACATCCCTTCATATTTTCTCCATACTGTTGCACACTCCCTTGCTATCCATCCTAATAAATCACTCAATCTCTGAATCAATAGTTCCATCTATCTGGAAACCATTTTACACTCTTTTTATTCATAAAGGAGGTAACTCCATAAAAATTGTTAACTTCAGACCAATTGCTATCTTCTCCCTTCTCTAAAGTCCTAGACAAATGTGTACACAAGCAAGTTATGCACTACCTCTTACAGGAAAACTTGCTCACTCCCACACAGCATGGCTTTCGCCCCAAGCATAGTACCACCACAGCTCTACTGTCCTTTCTTAATGCCATTACGCAAGCCAAAGACAATCATAAACTCATATCTTGTCTATTTCTTGACCTCTCAAAAGCTTTCAACACTGTCTCTCACTCTCTGCTACTTAAATTCATTAACCTTAACTTCTCCCCAGATACAGTTGCATGGTTCTCTAGCTCTCTCTGACAGACTGCAGTCAGTGAGATGGGACAATGTGGTATCTACCCCCTTCCTGTTAGCACAGGTGTCCCACAAGGATCCATTCTTGGACCACTACTCTTTAATATTTTCACCATTACACTTTACTCCTCTTGTCCTCAGTCAAATGTAGTCCAATACGCAGATGACTCTGCAGTCATCACTATTGCAAATTCACCTTCTGAACTGCTTCCAACTACCCAGGCTTCCTTTAACTCAGTAGAAGCATGGCTAACAATAACCAGCTTATTCTTAACCCTACAAAAACAAAATTGCTACTTTCTCCCTAAAACTAGTAACCACATCAAGACATCCTTTTCCATAATGTCCCTAAACAGTACTCCCAAAAAAGTTGAATCAAGCACAAAACTACTTGGCATTACCATTGACGATCAACTAAAATTTGATTTACACATTTACAACTGTTATAAAAAAAAAAAAAAAAACATCAGAAGCTAGGACTCCTGTATAGGTGCAACAAATTCCTCACGACAGAAGCTAGAATTACTCTTACTCATGCGTACCTTCTACCATGTTTGACTTACTGTTCCCAAATACTCACTAATCTAAATACATCCCTACTTACCAAACTGGAATCAACCTATCACAAGATAGCAAGATTTGCTGCTCAACAAACATAAATCTCACCATCTCTCCCTAAAATACCTAAACTGGCTAGAACTACCTCACCTGCTTCTTCAGTCTCGCAAATCATTCACTCCATTCTATATCAGCCATCCTTCTGCCCTGCTCTAGCACCTCTCATCTCTAACTATTGCCCTACCAGGCATCTCCAAAGCTCAACCCAAGATCTGTTAAAGGTTCGTAAACCCAATTCCAAGGCAGGCTGTAATCTGTGTAGCTATCATCCCTCTATTGCATGGAACAAACTCCCACTAGAAATAAGGAGCCTTACTCACCCCAAACAATTTAAATTAGCTACCAACGAATACTTTAAAAAACACTGGACCTGTCACTGTTCACATCCACCTTGACCACGACCAACTCTCTGAAATGTATAACAATTACTCCCCACCTAACATAACAGCTTATTCCCTTTAATTCCTAAGAAATTCTCCTAAAGGATTGTCTGTGCTCTATTTAGTATTGTTAGATAGCCTAATCTACTGAAATTAAAACAATGAACTTCCTGTGTGTTACACTTTTTATCTTTTTTGATTTGTATTGTTTAATCTTGCCAGCTACTTTACCAGAATGGTAACCTTTTGTATATTGCTGAGTGTAAAAACTGTTATTAAATTGCTTTCTATATTGGAGCTTTTCTCCCCGGGCCTCTGCTAAAAAAGGGCTTTAGTTCAGTCAGACACTCCCTGTCAACAAATGTAAAATAAAAAATAAATGAACGAATAAATAAATAAAATAAATATCTTATAGTCATTATTTAATAATGATATAGGTCTATATGAGGTACAGAGGTTTGGGGATTTGTTTTCCTTTAGGATTGGTGTGATTAAGGAATATATCCAATAGGGTGATATTAAAGCTTGTGACTGAATTTCTAATATAATTTTATGGGATAGTATCTTTGAAGGAAAAAGTTTATATATTTCCATAATTATGCCATCTATACCTGGAGCTTTATTATTTTTACCCCCTTTTTATTGTATCTGTAATTTCTTTGTAGGATATGGGTGCTTGCAGATCTAGTTTTAATTTTTCTGGTATTTTCTTTTATATTAGAACATTTTTCATCTAGATTTAATTGATAGATATGTGTATTTTCTTTTTGCAAATGTTCCATATAGTGATTTCTATCGGCATGAAGAATGTCACCTATATCCGAGACATGTTTCCCTTTCTTTTCATGGAAGATATTTTTAATGTTGTCAGCTTTTGATTGTATTTTGATTCTTGTGGATAAATTATGCAGATATTTGAGAGAAGTGGCCAAGGTATTAATTTTTAGTTTTTCTAAAGCTAAACTAGTCTTATGTGTTAGAATTTCACTGTATGTATTGTTTAATGCTTCTACTTTCTTTTTTATCTCCAAATGATTTTGATTTTTTTCAGCTTTTACTGACAAAAGTTTGGATTGTAGATCTAATAATTCAGAATCCCATTCTCTGATTTTTTTTTATACCATGGTAGTTTTACCATATATGTAAGCTTTTAATGAGTCCCATGTCATTATTTTATTTATCTCTGTGGTGTAATTAATATCTAAGAAGAACTGTAATTCAGATAATAACCGAGGTCTGAACTCGTTATATATGCTGGAATTCTGGAGTTAAAGATTAATGGTTTGTACCCATTTTGAAGTTCTAGTATCAATGAATTGTAGTCTGAAAAGGGGTAGGGAGTGATTGAAAAACTAATGATTTAGAGTGTAAGTCATGGTCAGCAAATATTTTATCTATTCTAGTTTGGGTACCAAATCTGTGATCTTGATGGGAAAACAACAAAGACTTATCTTTAAATTTGAAAGTATCTGCAAGATTAAATGATTCTACCCACTTGTTTAAAGCTTTTGTTACAGCAGATGTATGCAGCTGTCTTTTATGGGTCTATGTCAGCATGTTGAATGCTGAAAATGCCAAAGTCAATTTCATCGAACTGAAATGTTCGAAATCTCAGAAGAGCGAACTGATGGAACATCGATTTCTTTCCCAGGGAAAGAAATCGGTGTTCCGTGCAAAAAAAAAAAATGTTTTTAAACTTTAAACTCTGACAGAAGTGGGGGGCTTCGCCCCCCCCCAACATGGGGGGCTGTGCCCCCCACACCCCCCTACTTAAATATACCAACTCAAAGACCACACCACAGTAGAGGAAATAGCAAACTTCGATGACGGCCTACCGGTTTCTGGGAAAGAAATAGATGTTCCGTCAGTTTGCTCTTCTGAGATTTTGAACATTTCAGTTCGATAAAATTGACTTCAGCGTTTTCAGCATTCGAAATGCTGATAGGAACCTGTCTTTTATTTGTAGTTTCAGAAATATTAAATATACAGTTAAATCTCCTCCCAATATTAAGTTGCCTTTATAATTATTGGAAATGAAATCCAAGTGTTTTTAACAGTTCCTGGTCCAATGCCTGGGAACCAGTATAGATTGGCTAGGGTCCATATTCTGTTATTATATTTAACTATTACTAATGCCATAAGGCCTTCTTTATCTTCATATTTATAAATGATTTCTGGGTTAATCACATTTGTTTTCCATAAAATTGTTACCCCTTTTGTCTTTGTCTTATAAGTGGATTGCGCCAATATCATATATTCCTTAGGATTCCATTTGTAATTGTCATTTGTTTTGCAATGAGCTTCTTGAAGGAAGACAATTTGTGCATTGTTCAGTTTTAAATATTTCAGTAGGTTTGATCTCTTGCTAGGATTGTTTAAGCCATTGGTATTTAAAGATAATAAAGTTAAATCCATCTTAGGTTATTTAGACTATGTATTTTTTGTTTTATTGTGACTATTAAAATTTTACTCTGATAACTGCAAAGTATATATATCTTTGAGCTTTTAAAGAACATTATCAGTTTTATACTTTGAGTGTTTACCAATAAAGTAATGTTTTGGTCAGGCATACTAAAAATGTTTTTTTGAAATAAATTTAAATTAATAAATGTTAACAAAACTAAAATCTCCACTAGCCATGGAATGAAAATCATTCCTAATCTGATGGATAAAAAGTCCATCAGATTATCACTCATACCTTGACAATCCAGAACATCTGAGCTGCATAAATTGAATTATCATATGGAGAATATTTGTAATAGGAATAAGCAGTATTTATATTATTTTGAACAGATATAGTACCCCCTCCAAGTCTTCACAGACTGTACAGCTGTGATGTGGCACATCAACAAATGGGGGGGGGGCAGGTTCTATTTACTCTGCAGGCTTGCAATGCAGACATGGGAGTTAACCGCCCAGTACAATGTCACACTGCAGGTGGTCTACATTCCATCCCATCGGGCGGATGCCCTCAGCAGATCCTTCTCTAAACATCATGAGTGGATGTTACACAGAGATATGTTCTTAGACTTTGTCTACCAATGGGGCACACCACAGATAGATCTGTTTGCCTTCAGAACAGATAACTGCAGCTCTTCTGCTCCAGGACCCCCTCCCCACTAGCTTGGAGAGTGGATGACTTTTCGATTTCTTGGAAGGGACTGTTCCTTTATGCCTTTCCCTCCTTCCCATTCGTTCAGAAAGTCCTACTGAAAATCCAGAAGGACATGCCAAACATCTTGCTGGTGACTCCCTATTGGCCAAGGCATCACTGGTTCCCCCTTCTTCTGTCTCTTGCCAAGGACAGTCACCACAAGTTGCCTCACAAGGTGGACCTGCTCACACAACAAAAGGG